>NC_041224.1:111295048-111366318 GCF_002837175.3 Physeter macrocephalus | reverse complement strand
CCATATGACCCAGCAATCCCACTACTGGGCATATACTCTGAGAAAATCATAATTCAAAAAGACACATGTACCACAGTGTTCACTGCAGCACTATTTACAATAGCCAGGGCATGGAAGCAACCTAAGGGTCCATCGACAGATGAATGGATAAAGAAGATGTGGCACATATATACAGTGGAATATTACTCAGCCATAAAAAGAAATGAAATTGAGTTATTTATGGTGAGGTGGATGGACCTAGAGTCTGCCATACAGAGTGAAATAGGTTAGAAAAACAAACACTGTACGCTAACACATATACATGGAATCTAAAAAAAAAATGGTTCTGATGGACCTAGGGTCAGGACAGGAATAAAGACGCAGACATAGAAAATGGATTTGAGGACACAGGGATGGGGAAGGGTAAATTGGGACAAACTACAAGAGTAGCATTGACATATACACACCACCAAATATAAAACTGATAGCTAGTGGGAAGCAGCTGCATAGCACAGGGAGATCAACACGGTGCTTTGTGATGACCTAGAGGGGTGGGATAGGCAGTGTGGGAGGGAGGCACAAGAGGGAGGGTATATGGGGATATATGTATACATATAGTGGATTCACTTTGTTATACAGCAGAAACTAACACAACATTCTAAAGCAATTATACTCCAATAAAGATGTAAAAAACAAAAACAAAAAAAATGCATGAAGCTCTAGTCCTATGATTTGTAGGAATTTATATACAGATATAAAGCATATCTATATATAAATATAGATACAGTATAACATACAATTATATGTCTATATATAAGATCTATGTCTAGTTTACAATTCAATAAAATGTTCTTTGAAAATGAAATATCATTTAGCACCCACTAGAATGGGGGGAAAAAAAAACAGATAATACTAAGTCTGTAAAAGGTGTAGACCAATTGGAAATCTTCCATACTGCTGATGGAAATGTAATTTGCTACACCATGTGAGAAAACCATTTAGTGATATCTTTAGTACAACGCTGTACACATGATGACCCAGCAATTCCTTTTTTAGGTATGCTTGCACTAATATACCAGAAGACATGCATAAGAGTATGCATGATGGTACTCCTTTTTCTTTTTTTTTAATTTACTTTTTTTATTGAGGTAAGATTGGTTTATGGCATTATCTAAGTTTCATGTGTACAGTCTTAAATGGTACTCCTTCAATTTTATCAAAATAGAATCCATCCCCCCAGAATCAACAACATAACAGATAAACTGTGATATATTCATAAATGTAACAACTATGTAAAAGTATAGATAAAAGAAATACTAGTGTATCACCATCTGCTCTACTCCAGTCACTCTGCTCTGTGAATGGAGTTTAGAGATGCTGAATGTCTTGCCCAAGTTCACAGTTAGTATGCATAGGGACAATTTTTGAATCCAGCTATTTTTGACACATAGCCTAAGCTTTCATTTATTGCATTTTTATATGCTTATCTACACCTGGGACATTATTTCCTAATACTTCTTTCACAAGACCTCGAATACTTAAGATATTCCATGAAGAAAGGTTCTTCTTAACTAATGTTGGGAAATGTTGCATACTCCAAATTCTCCATTTGTGTATTCATAATACACCTTATCATATTAAGGCCTCAGTCCTATCCTTAGTTAAAAAGCCTTTTAAACAGTGTCTAACTCAGACTTCTCAAAATTATTTGACCACAGAATTACTTGCATTAATTTAATATAGTTACAACCTAGACCCTAATACAAGGAAATAGCTGTATTTAACCAGAAATTTAACCAGAAATTAACCATTTAACCAGAAATGCATGTTTCCAGATATTATTTATATTTCTATCCAAATTATTAAAAAGGCAAAAGTATATAATATATATGATATAGTTATATAATTATATATATATATAAAAGTGTATATACACTACACAAAATTAATGGTAAAATTTATAGTATTTAGTATGTGCTACACACTATTTTTATAAACATTTATATCAATATATTTATAGCTTCAACATCCCTATAAAGTTGTTTATTATCCCAGTTTTATCCCAACTCATTATTATCCCAATTTTATAAATGAAGAAAGCAAGTAGCAGAGATGATTTGAACATAATCTATCTAGCACCAAAGCTATGCCCTTAAAGTGAACCAACACTTTACACCCTATTTATATAGTCTAAACTTGTGAAAATTTACATATATTGATATGTGTGATTGGAAAATATAGTTGTGAGGAAAAAATAATAAATATGCTATGTGAGCAATTTAAAAAAGAAGAAATTAAAATGTCATTAAAGTAATCTCTATAATAAAACATAGATAAAATACAAGATAAGAGATGTTAAACTTTTTTTTAAATAGCATTTTAAAAATTCGAGACAGTAAAGTACACAAATATTCAGTTTAAAAGATATATGTTCATATACTTGAAGGGGAGCAGGATATAGCACCCCAAAGTATTCCTCTTTGGCATAAGGATTATTTTGAGCTGGTTATTTCTAAGAAACTGCAAACACAGAAGACACTCAAAACGAGTAGGAGTTGTCCTTTTGTAAGAGACATTTATGTTTATAAAGAAAATCTCTATTTGTAAGGATAATAATCTCTATTTCTCTATACCAGGAAGAAAAAGAGGATTCTACATCTCTAGAAACTCTTATCAGTGAAGAAGGCAAAGACTTAAATCTGTGTAATAACCATATCCTCTCTTACTACTCTTTGCTTGATAACTTCCCATACCTGGATACTCCCCCGCCCCTCCGCCTTCAACATCTTATTTGTCTTTAGCTGGAGATGGTGTTTGAGGTGGTGGCTTGGGCCATTTGTTTATTCATTCAGTTTGCCTGGGTATCTCTCATGTGTATAGGAGGCATACATGTTATTCAACTTCTGTTTCTTTTTCTCCTGTTTAATCTGTCATTCATTCTTGGGAGTCTCAGCCAAGAATCTAGAAGGGTAGAGGGAAAATGATTTTTTCTCTGCAACACACAAAACCCCAGTAAAGTTATAGAGCATTAACATCACTATAAAAAGTTCCCTTGCATCTTTTCCCAGTCCATTCTCTCCCTGACTATAGGCACCCACTATTCACTTTATAATCCACATGGTATAGTTTTGCCTGTTCCTAAACTTCATATATTGGAATTATGAACTGTATACCCTTTTGGGTCTGATTTCTTTTGTTCAATGTGATGTTTTTTAAATGTTTCCATGTGGTTGCTTGTGTCAGTACCTTGCTACTTTCTATTGCAGGGAAGTATTCCTTGTATGAATAAACCACAATTTTTTTTATTCATTCTCTGGGTGATGGACATTTGGGTTATTTCCACATTTGGATCATATGAATAAAGTTACCATAAGCATTCTTGTATAAGTATTTTAGTAAACATATGTTTTCATTTCTTTGTGTACAAATTCTGAAGAGTGGAGTTGCTAGATTTAAGAATGGTATATGTTTAACTCTTTTCCACAGTGGTGTAGAATTTTACATTTCAATCAGTAATATATGAGAGATTTAGTTGCTCCTTATCCTACTCATCATTTGGTATTGTTTATATTTTAGATATTCTATTGGAAGTGTAGTGGAATCTCATTGTGATTCTAACATATATTTCACTAATATCTAATTATATTGATCATCTTTTCATGAGCTCATTGACTATTTGAATATCATTTGTGTGTGTGTATGTGTGTGCACATGAAGTGTCCAAATAATTTCTCCCTTTTAATAATTGAGTGATGTGCCAATTTATTATTGAGAGTTGACAATTTTGGATGGGACATGCACAGTATTTTATAATTAAGTATGATATTTGCTGTGGAATTTTATATGTCATCTATTAAATTGAAGCAATCTCCATCTATTTCTAGTTTGCTGAGAGTTTTAGGGTTGATTATTGTCAGATTTTTTTTCTATGTCTACTGAGATGAGCATATGGGTTTTTTTGCCTTTACTGTATCAATGTGTCAAAATTACAAGGACTGATTTTTGAATATAAAATAAGGCTTGCATTTCTGCAATTAAACCCACTTAGTCAAAATTATTTTTCACTCCTATATCTTACCAGTAAGATAATGCTAATATATGCTAATTTATTCTTAGGGATACTTGTGTCTATGCTCATGAAAATCTATGATTTTCTTTTCTCATAAGTTCTTGGCAATATCTAGTATTAGTCTTATGATGACTAATAATGAATTTATAAGTGGTCCCTCCTCAACTTTCTGAAACAAATAACAAGCATTTCTTTACTAAATATTTATTTAACATAATTTTTAGTGAAGATATCTTGTCATGGTGTATTGTTTTTACAACCATTTTCAAAAATTTTGAAAATGCAAAATTAAAAAATATATATATAAAAATATGAGAAGACATTATGTCACAGTAGAATGAAAATAACCTAGTAAAATATCCGAATTTGAAGTACTTTATAGAAACCATAAAATGCTCTGTGAGTGGGTCAAAGAATGAATGACAAAGAAAATTGGGGAAAGTTTGAATTGAATGATAAGGAACACACAGCATAGCAACATACATGGAATACAGCTGAAACATTGATAAAAGGAACTTACATAGCTTTAAGTGCTTAGATTAGAAGATAAAAGAAAGATTCAAAATCAATGGTTAAAAATTATACTTAAGAAGTGATGAAAAGATGGGCAAATTAACCAAAGTAAGAAAGATGAAAATAAGAAAGGAGAAGAAATCAGTGAAATAGAAAACAAATAACAGAGAAAAATCACTATATCCACAATTGGTTTTTTGAAAAAATTAAAAAGATTGATAATCTCTTAAAAGACTGGTAAAAAACAAAAGAAAATAAACACAAATAGCCAACATCAAGAATGAAAGAGGGGCTCATATCCCAGATCCTTTAGACACTAAATGCCTAAAAAGGAAATATGGTGAATGAATTTATTCCAAAGAAACAATGTAGTTGAAATGTAAAAAGCTCTTGAAAAATCCAACTTAGATAAAGTAATACAAAAATAAATGGATATATTAAATAGCCCTATATCCATTACATATATGTAGGATTTCTAATGATCTGTTTATAGCTTCAATCACTGCTTAGACTCAGTTTACCAATTTTTATCATTTTCATAGATTCATATACGTATTTATAATAACTATATAAAATTCCTTGTCTAATGGCTTCAATATTTCAAGTTTCTATAGGTTGGCTTCTGCTGATTTTTTCTTGAATGTGAGTGTTGTCCTTTTGCTTCTTCACATATCTTACTCTCTTTTATTGCATAATGTGCAATGCATAAAATGATAGTGGCAATATAGGGATACTGTTTTATTGGGTTTTGTTGTTGTTGTCATTATTTTTCTTCCAGTTAGAAGGGACTCTGCTCTATGTGCTGATGCTAAAATGAGAAAGTAATAAACAAAATTTCACCAAATTTTTTTTTTTTTTTTTTTTGTGGTACGCGGGCCTCTCACTGTTGTGGCCTCTCCCATTGCAGAGCACAGGATCCAGACGCGCAGGCTCAGCGGCCATAGCTCACAAATTTTTTTTTTTTTTTTTTTTGTGGTACGCGGGCCTCTCACTGTTGTGGCCTCTCCCATTGCAGAGCACAGGATCCAGACGCGCAGGCCCAGCGGCCATAGCTCACGGGCCCAGCCGCTCCGTGGCATGTGGGATCTTCCTGGACTGGGGCACGAACCCATGTCCCCTGCATCGGCAGGTGGATTCTCAACCACTGCGCCACCAGGGAAGCCCAAAATTTCACCAAATTTTGAGTAAATATGCTACAGAGCCACAACTTTAAGAAGACTGAGCTCACTTTTGGTTAGCCCAACTCCTGTACAACTGTGCCACTTCTACTGATCCTGGTGCCATCTCTGCTTCTGCTCTTGCTATAGCTATCTGGCGATTAGCTTTTTTGGTTAGTGTCTGAGCCTGAAGGTTGAAGGGAGGTGAGCAGGAATATTGTGTTAGGATCAATGGTTCCAAAAAACATGAGAATGGGCCACAATGAAGTTTCTTCCTGCTTTTAATCCCATCTTCACTTGCCACCTCTCCGCAAAGTTTTGGGGAAGACTAGGATGTGGAGAGTTTCTATTTTGAGACAATGGTTGTTGCTTTGAGTTTTCCAGATATGTCAATCAATCCCATCTGCCTCAGTCTACCATTAAACCCATTGATCTCTGCTTCACCCACTAGGCTTTCTGTCCCTGGAGGGCCTTCACTTCCACCAGTTTTTGCAACCAGAAGCTAACATGGCTGGTTATTAATCTAGGAAGGGCTCGACTTGCTGATTAACAGTTTACCATGGCTTTAGTGAGTTCACTGCTCATAATCACATAGATTTGTATGACTTTAACATTATGCAGATTTTTCTTGGTCTTCTTTTTCTTTCCCTATCCTCAACTGGAAGTGGAAGCCTAACCCATTATCCTCCTACCTTCTTTTGCATTTAACAGACACACACATACACATGGAGAAACTTCACCCTCTCCAACACACACACACACACACACACACACACACACACACTCACACAATCCTATAGCCAGTCTGTAGTGCCTTTAAGTTTCCTTTTGCTTTCGCATAATTTCAAATATCTCAACCAAATTTCTCATTTGAAAAAAAAATTGGTTTTTAATACTTCATCCATTTTTCAATACTGAAATTTTTAAATACTGAATTGTCTATTTATGCCAGCACTCTTAACACATATATAATATAGTATAATTAATATATCTCTTAGTAGCTATATAAGAGATATGTAAATCTGGACTCTATTGATTGAAACAGGAATGTCATTACAATCATCTAAAAATCATTTGATGGTATTAAATATTTAAACTTCTGTTTATTCTGTTTATCAAACTTTGCTTCTTCTCAGAACGCCCATACATTTTCCCATGTGAAGTTTCCAGAAGTTTCAGACAATAATTTTTTTTTTCATACTAAATGGTGAATTTCCCACTGAGAAATATGTAAATTATGATAAACAATCATGACTTTAATATCTCAGGAGTTTTAAAAAACTGTATTTCAGAAAATATTCAAAATTATTTTACTTATAAATTACACTCTTCAAGGGTATTTACACATTCTGAGTTACATGTTTTAGAATGAAATTTTGATTGATTAAAAATGGCAGCACAGAAAATCAAACCAAAAAATTTCACAAACTCCTTCATAGACTTCACAATTTTATGAAGTCCCACATTTTTATATAGCCTATATTTATACAGCATAGTTTTAAAGGTATTTTTAGCAGTTGATTTTCTTATTAAAAAATTCTTTCCATACTTTGATAGGACAACAGCCCAAACCATCGTCTTTCTCTTTCTTCCCACCTGCAACAGGGACATATAGGATGGCTAAGGAAGATCACCTGTTTTGTGACCATGAAGAAATAAACACAAATTTAAATGACTGAAAGAAAGACAGAATGATCAGGGACTATGCTGCTATCTTAGATACTGGCTCTGTACCACCTGCAATAGCCCTTCTTGTGAGAAAAATAATTGTGCCACTTTTAAAATAAATAATGGTCTGAATACACTTCTTAACTGATACAAATATTTAAAAACACTGATGAATTAAACATAGAAATATGGAAAAATTTTACATCACTTTGTCTACTGTAAAATTTGAAATTGTTTCTTTATGGATCAGTAAGTTATTTAATGTTCTTTCACTCCTGAGTCCACATTGTAAATTAAAATTATGTCAGCTTTGAAGACTAACCAATTTAAAATTATGATCTAAATTTACACTTGGATTTTGACTAACAGTAAGAACTCTCATTACCTACTCTATCTAAAGGAATAATATTTATGCAACTTCTAAATGTACAGAATAACCTGTCCTCCTCATGAAGGTGGAATATCTAGAATATATGTAATGCATTTCATTTTTTGGGGAAAAGGAGACCTTTCATAACATAGCCTCAAACATTTAGTTTAAAAAATGAGAGAAGAAATATGCTATAGAAGTTTGGTTGGATTTATTCCCAACATTCAAAGTCCTTGGAAGTCATAACTTTTGTCCTTACAATTAAAAAAAAGCTAGAAAATTGAAAATCAATGACTTTTCTCAGAGAACTGAGAATGCAGAGCAAACATCATTGCAAAACAGAGAGAGAGGCAAGTCAGGCAAGATCTACTTCTTGGGGCAGATATTGCTAAAGCCAAAACTTGTAGGATCACTAAAGTGTTGATTTTGACTGATTACTGGAAGCTGAGTATGGATTAGTATGAGGGAAGAAACTCCTGTGGGGAAGTTTTATGGATACCCCCAAATTTTCATGGGTTTTATCTCCAAGAACCCCACAGAGTTCTCATGGTAAAGACTAAGAGTGATACTTTAGGACTTTCTGATATGACAAGGATAAGAGTAATCATATGAAATACAATGGGTGTCTTCTTCACAGCAAAGTCTTATAGTCCAGGGTAAAAGACATTGCCAGAGCCGTATTACATCTGGTGGGGGGGGCATTCCTCTGCATCAAACATTCTTGTCTCACTAGCAAGGGGGAACTAAAAAATATACTAGTGGAGAAATCATTGTAAAGGTCATAAAAGTACATAGGTCCACTAAAAGACTGAGATTTAATTATGATATTATAGAATCGTTTCCCTCCCTCATCCCTTAAAATTTAAGCCAACTGAAATTCAGTATAACTACTGGAGGTTACAGCTGAAAAAACTGTAAGTAGCAGACACTCTGAGGAAGAGTGCTTGGGAAAGCCCAAAGTTAAGAGAGGAGACATAAACAAAGGACACTAGAGGAATTTGAAGCCTCTGACATCTAGAGTTATAGCAAACATCAAACATAGCTCAACTTGTAGCCAGATTAGCATATATCCTCACATTAAGGGATTATTTACCCCAGTACCTATTATTGATACAATACATCTGGCTTTTATCAACAACAAAAAATTACAAGGCATGGCAAAGGAAAGGAAAAAAAAAACCACACATTCTGAAGAGATAAAGAGATCAGCAGAACTAGACTCAGTGACGATGCAGATTTTGTAAGTATCAGACAGGAAATTTAAAATTACTATGCTTAAGATGTTAAGGGCTCTAATGAAAAAAGTAGACAACATGCAAGAACAGATTGGTAATGAAAGCAGAGAGATAAAAACTCTAGGAAAGAATCAAAAGGAAATGCTAGAAATCAAAAGAACTGTAACAGATATAGAGAATGTCTTTGATGGGTTCATTAGCAGACCAGACACAGTTGAAGACTCAGTGAGATTTAAGATAGTTCAAGAGAAATATTTCAAACTAAAATGCCAAGAGAAAAAAGAAAAAAATACCAAACAGAGCATCCTAGAACGTGGGACAATTTTCAAAGTTGTAACATACACGTAATTGGAATACTAGAAGGAGAAGAGAGGTGAATAAATATCTGAAGCAGTCATCGTCAAGAAATTTTAAAACATAATAACGTGAACCAAAATCACAGACCCAGGAAGCTCAGAAAATACCAAGCATGATTATCATGCCCAAAATGCAACAGCTAGGCCTAACATATTCTATCTGCTGAAAATCAAAGATGAGAAAAACTTGAGAGAGGCCAGAGGAAAAAATACATTACCTGCAGAAGATCAAGGGTAAGGATTATAGCCCACTTCTCATAAGAAACCACACAAGTAAGAAGAGAGTGAGATGAAATATTTAAAGTGTTGAAAGAATAAAAGCATCAACTTAAAATTCTATATCTAGTAAAAGTATCCTTCAACTGAAGGAGAAATAAAAATTTTACCAGACAGCCAAAAACTAAGGGAATTCATTGCTAGCAATCCCACCCTGCAAAGTGTTTAAAAGAAGTTCTTTAGGGAGAAGGAAAATGATACAGGTCAGAAACTTGCATCTGCACAAAGAAAGGAAGTATATCAGAGAAGGACTCACTGAGGGTAAAATAAAATGTTTTATTTTTCTTATTCTATACTGATCTAAACTATAACTGTTTGTGTAAAGTAATAATAGCAAGGATGTATTGGCTTATTATAGCTGGAAATGGATAATCAAAATGGGAATGAGGAATTGGAAATATGC
This sequence comes from Physeter macrocephalus, assembly GCF_002837175.3. NCBI lineage: Eukaryota > Metazoa > Chordata > Mammalia > Artiodactyla > Physeteridae > Physeter > Physeter macrocephalus. The sequence goes on along the minus strand of NC_041224.1, from coordinate 111,356,292 downwards.
TGTTAAAATCCCTTAACATGTGAAGTGGTATGAAGTGTTATTTGAAGGTGATCTTAGATTAGTTTAAAATGTATATTTGGAATTAGTTAAAAAAAAGATATGCTCATGTTAAGAGTGATCTTGAGTTTGATGATGCATTTATAAAGACAACCTCAAAAACTTGATCTGTAGCAGAAAAAATTTGTTCAATTGGGTTTTACTAAAATTAAAAATGTCTATGCTATGAAAGACACTATCAAGATAATGCAAAGACAAGTCACAGACAGAGAAAATATCTACAAAACATACATCTGATAAAGGACTGATATCCAAAATATACAAAGAACCCTTAAAACTCAACAAAAAGAAAACAAACAACTGGATTAAAAAATGGAGAAAGGATCCAAACAGAAACTGTACCAAAGAAGACATACTGACGGTAAGTAGCATATTAAAAGATGCTCAACATAATTTGTCATTACAGAAATGCAAATCAAAACAATAGTGAGATACCACTGTACACTCATTCAAATGGCTAAAATTTACGGCTAACAATACCAAAATCTGACAAATATGCACAGCAATAATTGCTGTTATTGCCAGAATTTTAAATGGTACAGACACTGAAAGACAGCTTGCACTTTCTTATAAATCCAAACACAGTCTCACCATACTCTCCAGCAATCATGCGCCCGCGTATTTACCCAAATGCTATGAAGACTTATAGAACATAAAAATGTACACATAAATGCCTACTGAAGCTTTTTTCATAATCATTAAAAACTGACAGCAACTTTAGATGACTTTAAATAGGTTAATTGATAGATTATGGTACACCCGTACAATAGACTATTATTCAGTAATAAAAAAACTATCAAGCTACAAGAAAAAATAGATGAATGTTAAATACCTATTGCTCTGTGAAAGAAGCTTGTCTGAAAATGCTACCTACTGTATGATTCTAACTGTACTGTATAAACTTGTGTAGAAGGCAGAATTAGAGAGACAGCAAAAAGATCAGAGGTATCACAGGAGAAAAGAGAGGGAAGAGGATTGAACAGATAAAACACTGGGGACTTCTTTTTTTGAAATTAAAATTATCTCTATGATACTGTAATGGTGAACACATGATATTATTCATTTGTCAATATGCATAGAATTTTTGAGCATGAACAGTGAACCTTACTTTATGAAATTTTTAAAAGTTACCATTTAGGAAGTAGAGAGATTGCAAAATGGAATGCAGAATTTGACAAAAAGTATAACTATTAAAATGTATGAAACACAAACTATTATATATGTAAAATGGCTAAACAACAAAGTCCTACTGTACAGCACAGGGAACTATATTCAATATCCCATATTAAATCATAATGGAAAAGGATATGAAAAAGAATCTATATATATGTATAAATGTATTACTTTGCTGTACAGCAGAAATTAACACATTATAAATCAACTGTACTTCAATAAAATAATTTTTTTAATGTATGAAACAATCTCACTAAAGTAGGTGAAGGAGATATGCTTAACAAAGTGACTTTGGAATTAAGACTATAAGATTAAAGGCAACAGGAACTGTACATCAGCACAGTACTTCAGTTAATAAGTTTTTTTTCTCCCACGGGGGTATAGCTTAACCATTCTGATACCACTATACGTGTATACTACAAATGAACAATTAAGTAAATTGATGGTGGATTGTGGAAACCAGATTTTTCACAGTTTGGGTAAGAGATTACAGTAAAGGTGAGAAAGCTAGAATGACCCATGTTGTGATGTCTTTAAGTTGGAGACATCAGTATGAACTCATGTTTAGCTTAACACAGATATGCATGGTTAATATAGAAATATTTACAATTACTGTATACACACGGGCTATACTTCCTTGCTCTGTTAGCTGAAAGTACCTGGGAGCAACAACTTTCCAGAAGCAACAAGCAAACCTGGCATCTGTATCTTGATTATTAATGCAATTCTCCAATAAAAGGTAACATATTAATCAATTAAATATTAGTCCAAATTACAATGCTATATTTTGTATTGCTAAGATTCTTAGAAAAATTGATTTAATTAGGTTTTTAAAAGTATACTTTTCAAGGATTAAAAGATCATTTTTTTCAAGAATAGTTCCAAAAACTACTAATCTTTAGTAATACCTCCACATTCTCATGCATCTCATTTGCTACCATGAACTACTGAAGAGAGAATAAATAAAACATACCATGCCACTGAGGAACCTTAGTTTTCAGTGAAATAATTTTTGTTCATATAAAAATACATGTAAATATCTTATTAAGTATCCTGTAAGGAATTACTAAATGAATATTTCTTTGAGTAAAATCTCATTTATTCAGTAGGCTATATTCAATGTTACAATCCCTTCTATAAATTTTGCAGGATTTTAGGAGAAATGCTTCCTCCAAATTCGGGAACCCTTCTTATCTGATGGTTGGGTTCTAGTTATATTCTGGTTCTTCCCAAAATAGTTCAGGTCAAATGGAAGGACTGAAAAAAGTTCCTTTCAAGTTCTAAGTTTTAGACAACCTAGTACACAAATCAATCAAGAATTCATGACCATATATGAATAAAAAGTAAGCTCTCTCTTAGACTCAGAGAGAAAATCCCATTACCACCAATATGCAAGGTATTTTTTAATGGCTCTATTGAACAACTTCTTACTTACCAATATAAATTGAAAAGTTCTCTACAACAGAGTTCTGAATCTCTATCATAAACTGAGAGAGCTTGTGTCTCAGGCTAGACTACCCAGAGACTGATAAACTGAGATGGAGAGAATGAGACAGAGCTAGGCATAGCAGAAAGGTTTATCCTTAAACTTCTCATCATATACAAAATGGAAGCACAAATCAAGCCCACAGCCTGAAACCTGGCATGCCTAGGATACAGGTAGCCATACCATACATAAATATATGAAATAAATTAAATACATGTATAACTGATTCACTTTGTTGTAAAGGAGAAACTAACACACTATTGTAAAACAGTTATACTCCAATAAAGATGTTAAAAAAAATAAAATAAAAAATAAAAATACAATTAATAGAAAAATAATAGTTTTTTATGAATCTGTTGCCAAAAATCAGGAATTCCTTTTCTCACAGATGAAGTTGTTAGAGGCTATTAAGGACCCTACAAAAACACTTCCTCTGAAGTAAGGTAGAATTCTCCACTCAGGGAATAATATGATGGAAAATAAATTGTCTTTCCTATCTCTTAGTACATCAACCCTAAATATCAAAGGCTATGGTCAACCAATGTGTGCCAATCTATTTTGGGGTGAAGGAGATTTACATAGGCTAATCCATACCCACTTTCATAAGGCCCCCTCACTGATACCTCTCTCTTTGCATGTCCTCCTCACCCCATGAGCTTAGGGCTGGAGGAGGACATGCAAAGAGAGAGGTATCAGTGAGGTATAAAGTGCTAGATCCACATCAAGGCTACACTACCTCTTAGGACAAAAATATTTCTCCTATTCAACATTCCAGCTCAAGTTTAAACACCTTTATTTGCATTTCTCTACTAAGTCTTTCACGTCTATTTCAGTTCTGAACTTAGTATGGAATATGTCTAGTGAAATAACCTTCATCTCTTGTGGATAATTAACATTTATAATCATTTCTTCTAACTCTGCCCATATCCCAATCCCTTGCCTTTCTATTGTACTTTGGTCTTCTAGGGCCCTCATATCCCAAAGGAAATCAGTCTCTCCTTTTCTCCATGTAGTCAGAAATGGAGAATCACCTGTAAAATTTTTAGCCTAAAGATGTTGTTGATAAATTTTGCAGCCTGGTCCATAGGAGCCCAAGGAAGATTAGTACTTCCAATGATCCTCAAAATCTTCCCTGTCCTCGGCCTTTGCACTTTTCAGGTTTGAATAACTTGTATCATTCCCAAGACAGCAGGGATACTCCTACCTGATCATCTATCCCTGCAGCAGTGGAACACACTTTCTCTGTTGACCTCTAAGATTTTCAATTATTTTGTATGTTTATCTCATTCTTTCTCTCACACATGTAGGTCTAACAGTATCTACTGGTTTGAGATGGTTTCTTTTCTTTTTTTTTCTATATATGTTTTGGGCCTATTTTTATTTTCTTAATGTACTTCTTTAATTATACCTTGTAGAGTTTCACACAGTGAGAGACTTGAGGTCAGTGGATTCTGAATCCACATAGGTACCCATTTTTACCCTCCCTGACCTATGGGTACTTCTCCTTTTCCCATTCATATATACCAAGCCTCAAACTCAAACTCTCTTAAAGCAAAGTTGTTTTTCAAGCTCTATCACTATGTCTTTATTTGTTTCACTTTAATCTTTCTGCTGATCATTTTCTGAACAACAAAAACTATCTTATAAAACACACTATGTGTCTCATGCCTGCTACACAGAGACAGTGAGTTCCAAACATTATAAATTTCTTACTCTTTGACTTATAATTATTCAGAGTTTTATTTTTCTATTTCAACCCAAGAAAATGTATATATATGCCCTTTCAGAAGAATTCAGATTTATCTTTAGTTGTTTATGGATTAATATATACCAGTCCCTAGTGTTTCTATAACAGTATGCTTCTGAAAGACATAATTACTATCAGCGTTTATCAAACAATCAAACTTGATACTCTGTTTTGTTTTGGCAAGGGGAGAGAGGAGATAATACCAGGAGTCTGAGGAGATGGTCAATATGTCCAAAACCTATGTATTTCCTTCTTTGGCCTGAAATGTAATTTACAACAAGTTAAATAGAATCAAAATCTGAGTTTGCTGATTTAATGCCTAGATAATAGTGTCCAGACCTAACAAGATAAGGTCAAAACCTCTTATACTCAGCTTGGTTTAAAACTTACCATTTGACCTGGGATTCTGGCTGAAAAATATAATAAGGACAAAAAGTAATCTGATGTAGCACAAACTGCCACACCAACATATGCTGAAAATCTGGTATACAGTGCTCTGCTTATTTGAATTGATCTTTAAAGTTTTTCCTTGAAAAAATATTTACTTACTTCTGTATTGCTGCCATTCCAAGCAACTCCAGCCAAAACAGGACAAAGTCACACACAGGAGGTTCACAAACAGCCTCCGTATGGGGTATGCCTCGACTTACACGCTGGTGCTATGCATGCAGGAGCATCAGTTCTCAGCCAATATGATGGTGTGTGCTGGTTCTGCATGCTTACTTGCCCTTTTCCCTCTCCTGGTTTTAGCCTGTATGAAGGAGACAAAGGAAGTCAACGGGAATCAGTTACTAGTTTTACTACTGCTTCTCTAACAACACATTTAGTACTATAACTGGGACATTAAGGCTAAAGAGGAGCCCTCAGACTACTTTTCACAATATACATCTATATGTGTCAGCATGTATTCATAGTACATGGTCATGGTCCAAGTCTGAAACACCAGCGAGACATCCATCTGAGTGTCCTGAGCTTGGACAGGTCCCACCACATAAGGAGACTATTGTATTTACATTACTCTCTGACTATCCTCAAAGGATGATCTTATCTATCTTAAAAAGAAAATAGTTTTCTGTTTTGTTTTTATTTTAATAAAGCTAAATTTTAGCCATAAAATTTAGCATTCTAGAAATCAGTTATGCATTTTTTGAACACATCATATTCCTAGGTTAACATCAAGTCCAGAAATTATTTTTAATGAGTTGAATATAAAGAGAATCAGGAAGAAGACAAATAGAAATACAACTTGAATGCAAAACATACTAGTAGTCTACTCTAGCCCTCCAAATTATGTCTTTCAAATATATCACTGATCATCAAAATGGAAAACAATATATAGAAAAGTTGGGGTCCCCCAAAAAGCTGGTAATGATGTTGAAACTAAAAACTGATAAATTACAAGTGCTTCTAAAATGTGCTCTTTATTCTAAAAGAATGCAAATAATTATCCATAATCATCCATAATTCTTGTACTTTACAGATCAGTCGTTTACTGGATACAATTTTCCTAATTGTAGACTTAAAGTGAAAAAATATGGGATTGAGCTACTGCTATGTCCATTACTGGGGACGCAATTTTGCCTAAGTAAATTCACTTTCTATGAGCTCCATTTGCTTCATCTATAACATAAAAGATCTGTACTGAATGATCTGTTTTTACTAGCTATAAAATTCCCCAAACTTAATCTCCAATTTACTTTATAGGTAGGAAATTTAAGAATGAGCTCTGTCCTTCTAATCAATATTGTGTAGTCACCAAAAATTGCACATTTCGTATTTATTGCTAGGTATTGACAATAACTTTCATACACCTGTAATATTTACAAGTAAGAAAAAAAATTCAGTGTGTTGAAATCAAGGATCACACAGGATCGTTATTATCATAAAGGTCATTACTTGGCTGTATTCTTAATTATATCCACAGATAGATAAACATGAAGAATTATCTTTTTATGTACTTCTTATGTTAAGTCCTTCTTCTATGACAATATGTTTTATTTTTCTTTAAATTGGTAATAGTAAAGGGACAATAACCATAAGATAATAATACATCCTACAGTTGGAAGAAAGTGATTTATCCATTATTTTAAAGCTGTTCATGAAGAAGCAAATGTCTTATTTTTAATGAATATTAATTTAATTAAGGTAATTTAAAAATCAAAATAAAAACTACCTGATATTTTAAAATTTAAACTAAATACTTAGTAAAAAAAATGTTCTTCAAGATGTTGTTCACTCCTGGCTTCTATATTACAATTTTATTTTTTATTTGTATATTTATCTGACTAACATCATATTCCCTAAAGTTTACATTCACGAAGAGATTTTACCTCTTTTGTTCATGGTAGGATAGCCAATGTCTAATAACATACTAGTTATTCTAGATATTCCCTCCAAAATTTGTTGAATTAATTAGTAAATAAATTAGCAAGTCTCTAATGGATTTTAGTCTGTTGAAGGAGATAAATACATACACAAATGACTATTAACGGCATGAAAGATAGGATGCTTAATATTATTACTAACAAAGGGCTATGTGAGTATAGAACAAGTAGTTATTAATTTCAACTTGTTCCCACAAGCTTCGTGGATGAGTTGGTATTTTATCCTTACCTTAAATAATAACCAGGAGTTAGATAAATTGAAATGAGACATTTTACAAGCAGGAAATAATACAGGCAAAGGCATGGATGCTCAAAATTTCCAGGCTACAAGATGAATATAGTTGGGAATAATGCTGGTTGCTGAAGGGAAGGAAATATGAAGCAAGACCTCTGAAGAAGTGAAAAACTAATAATTTTAATCTCTATTATTTGTGCTATGGAGAGCACAAGCAGCAATATGAGCCTTGGTTTCCTCATATTTGAAAGAGAAATAATAGGAAATAACCCACTGAGATGTCAAGAATTAAACAGGATAATGAAAGCAAGTATGCCACATTTTTCCTAGCAAATAATAAGTTCTCAATAAATGATAACTGTGATTATTTTTAAAAAGATCTTATTTTTGTATCATTTGTATCATTATTGAAAAGAGAGAATGGAAAAAAAGAATACTTTCATGGCTCTCCAAATAGGGCAATGTGGATGAATACTGTATATATTCTATATATATACAGGCAAGTTCCCAGCACATTGAGCTAACAGGGAAAAGAGCTGCAGAAATATAATCCCCGAAACTAAGAGAAGGAAGAATACCATCTGAGATTTAAGCATTTTAAAGCAACCTAAGGGGTCTAAAGCCAAGAGGATTTTTCAGTGTCAGGAATGAATTCATTAACATAGCTAAAGAAAGTCTGTCAATCACAGGACAGTTAGTCACTTTTTGAAACAGAGATGCAGATGAGTCTCTAAGGTATAAATCTGAATTCTCTTCAAGTACAATTCCAAATCCTGAGATAGGAAGGAAGCCTGGGCTAGTGAAATTGCCAATTCCACTGGCAAGACTTCCTATCATGAAAATGCATGTGTCCATTGATTTTGACTTGATAGCATCAAAATTTCTAATTATCTAACTCTTTTTTTCTGATATAATATATACCCAGCTATCATGGGACTACATTTTGTTTTTCCATACAGATGTGCCTTTGGGGGAAAATATGTACTGGCCATGCTGAAGTAAGAATTTTATTTCATATAACATAATTCTTGTTATAAATTAATAAACTAACATTCTGATTGTTCTGATTGTATTTTGGTTGTTATGGTTGACTTATGTCTCCAAAAAGATATGTTGAAATCCTAACCCCAGCACTTGTGAATGTGACCTTATTTGGAAATAGGCAATAGGGTCTTTGCAGATATAATCAAGTTAAGATGAGGATATGTGGGATCAGGGTGGGCCCTAATTAGTGGTGACACTAATTCAATGATTAGTGTCCTTACAAGAAGAGGAAATTTGGACAGATAAACACAGTTACACAGGGAAGAACCCCATAGGATGACAGAGGCAGAGATTAGAGTAATACACCGACAAAGAAAAAAAACACCAGGAATTGCTGGCAACCACCAGAAACTGGGAGAAGCACGGAACAGACACTCCCTCAGAGCTCTCCAGAAGGAACCAAACTTGACAACACCTAGATTTTGAACTTCTAGTCTCCAGAACCATGAGATGATAAATTTTTGTTGTTTTAAACTGCCCACATTGTGAATCTTTATTATGGTAGCTCTAGGAAATTAATGCAATAATTAAAGCAAATAATTTATTTTCCTATGCCCTGCAACTTAAAAAAAATTTTTTTTTCACAGACAGTTTTTTTTCATTTGTTGGTTTTGGCTTTACATATACTGGATCAAATATCTTTAGTGATACTTTTCTTAGATATTACTTTTGGAAACATTTTAAAGAAGACTCATGGAAATCAATCTATTCTGATTGAATACTTCTATTTAAAGAATTTGACATTTTTCAGAGTTGATCATGTGCAGTTGCTGTGTGATGTGTTATTGTCTTAGATGCTGTGTATGTATAGCACTTGCAAAATAATCTCAGTTCTGGTTGAAGTAGAAAATAACTCTTCCATTGTTGCCCTCAAACAGGATTCTATTTCTTAGCACAACAGAGCAATAAGTGTGTCTGTGGGTGTTGTTGTGGAAGCTATTAACTGAAAAATGTTCAAATATGTTTTTTATTTGGATTCTTTAGCTGCTAACTAAATTTGAGTTCTTCTTGTTATTTTAGTAAGGAATAATGAAACATATCATCAATGAAAGTTAAAGGAACAAGGTGAATCAATCTAATGGGAGAATCTAAATCTTTCCAGGGATCTATCTAAGTCCATAAAAAAAGCACCCGTTGATAGGCAACAGCAGGGGATTAAAGACTGAAGCAGTTTACTGCAGGCTATGACTGACCTGATCCCTTAATCCATCTGTCTTTTTATATGAGAATTCTATGCTAATTAGCTGTGTAAATTGTTTCCTGATGACATTAATTTTGTGCCTTTTTGTTATTCTAGGCTTTGACTTTCACTGTGATAAAAATATACTAAGGGACATTTCCAATTTAGATGGTTCTGATCCTGATAAATTCCAACACAGAAGCAATGTTGTGGGGAAATATGCATAAATAGCAAACAATCAATCCTGGGGATAGACATAGAGGACTTTGGCTTCCTATATAATCATTCCCTTTAGCTTCTAAAGCATTACATTAACACACTTGAAATGTTGAAACATAATTCAAGGAGAACTTTTAGCAAATGCAATTTTCATTGCTCCATTTTCTTTGGAGAAAATCTAGACTTGAATATTAACATGGAGAAAGCAATGGAATAGATAGTCGTGATGTGAAATCTTATTAGTAAACAAGAGCTGCATCTGAAAAAATATTGTCATTAAAAGTTATGTAGTAGTTAATTGAGTTTTATATGAAATTTAGTGCAGGAAAGTTAATGACTAATGCAGCTATTTCACAGAGCTTGGTTACTGCAGACTCCATTATGATCTCCTTTTGCTTCAGAGCAACAATGAAATTAACCTCTCTGTTGTCCTGCAGGTGTTGTGTTCTGATAATGCATACCCCTTACAAGTTTGGGTAAATTATTTGCTTTGCATATAAATTAATCCTGAAGCTGAATCAATATTATAATAATGAAAATGTAGAGAATATTTGTATTGTAATAAAACAAAGATTTATAGCAAAGTATATCAAAGTCTTATGTCCAGATCCAATTTCAGGAGAATGAATTTAAAAAATATTTACAATGCACAAAAGAGAAAGAGAGAGAGAGAGAGAAACTTGAGGGGAAGGAAGAATGATTTTGGAAAATAAAATATTTCATTATTTTTTGCATTAGTCAGGATGAAATAATTGAGAATGAATACATTTTGTTTTTCAGTATAAAAATAGTGAGATGGTTCTTATTTTACAATTCGTAACATCTTCTGAGCTTCGCTTTATTGGGTATGTATTATCTTTTAGTTAAACTCTAATTTCAAAATGTAAAGCATTACAGCAATAAGGTAAAGACCCAATTTTTACTTATATACAGTGGATTAGTAGTTATATTTCACTGCCAATAAAACATTTCCTTTTCTTCTTTTGCACTTCCAGAGACTTTTTTCCCTCATATTTTCTTCTGTGTTTTTCCTTTAGTATTTCTTCTTTTAAAAATATATGTGTAAATTATTTATAAATATGACTTTTTCGTCTTTGAAATTATACCTAAATTCAAATTGCTTTTATCTGGCTCAAAATTCAGAGGCAAATTCAGCAGTGACCTGTTAAATGTTTGATAGTGTGTCATACTACATAAGGTACAAAAACTCTTGTGAATTGGAGGAGAAAAGTTAACACTTTCTCTGGCTCTCTATACTTAAGGAATATGTTTACCCATGGATATTGATCAAAAGACTTATGGGTAACATTTAGGTGGTAAAAAGGGAATAAATGATACTATGAGCATTTTGTCAAGTAATAAATTTAGTCCTTCATGTTTACTTTTATTTTAACTGCAATAGGAATAACCCTGTTTTGTTTACTACAAAACATTCTTTAATCTCCTCCCTTACAGTTGAGCATTGGGTATAGCTTTGATATACTTGGTTATTACTCATTGGGTCCAATGTTCACTCTTTGTTTCTAAATTCCAACAGCAAAGTGGAATCTAAAGTACAATAATAATCATTAATAATTTATAGAATGCTCATTTGCTAAACAAAACCAGGGACACTATAGGCAATAATAAGCACACATTAAACCAACTGGGCACTGTGCCAGAAAACCTACCAAGTACACACAATAGGCAAGAAAATAGCTTGTGTGTATGTGAGGAGAAATAAGTAAGAGAAAACAGTGCATGAAAGACTTGCAAACAGAACATCTAGGGAGTCAACAGATTCCCAAACTTCCATAGGAAACAAAAATATTTTGAAGTTCTTCCTGTTGGGTCTATACTAACTGTCTTTCAATGTGTGATATGTATGAATCCCATCAGAAGTCATTGAGTGTATTCTAAAAATTTCGAATTTGCTAGGTCTAGGTGTAATAGATTATTTTAGGTTTTGCAAGCTACCAAGTGAGGAGTTCCAGGGCCACCAGATAGCTACAGGTTTGTGAGACTTTTAATTGTTGGATATGATGTAAGCCAGTTCTTTTCTCCTATGATTTATTGAAGCTACAGCACTCTACTTGGGATGGCATGTGATTATAACAAGGGAGAATCACATGCCATCACTAAAGAGTCTCATGTAGGTGTTTTCTCACCTCATAAAACAGTACTTGCACTTTCTTAGGTGAGGTCTCTCCTGGCAAATTAAAGCAGGAAAATGCTCCCATGAGCTGAAGAAATCTATGAAAGTTAACTTACTGAAATGTTGCCTCTGACTTCCTTTAGGTAGGCTTTCACAGGTTATAGGTGTGAAGAACAACAGCAAACACAAAATGCTAAAAATATTTTCTTTCTGATGGAAAAGTGCTTCAAAATTCTATTCTGTGTAAGCTTGAGAGTTGAACACTAATTTGCTTAATATGTACTTATTATAAAACACTACTTGGGTAGGCACAACCCAGCTGTAATTGGCAAGAGAGCAACTAGGGATATACATTTACTTTTGCAATTATATCCAAACCAGGAGAAGAATACATGCGAAAAGTCTTTAACTAGGATTAAAAAGTTAATATGATGATTAAATTTAATTCTACTCAGTACAAATAATATTTGGTAGAGTTTTAGGAGCTTACTGTATATCCTAATTCTCAACTTGTAACCAAGATTATTGACAGTAAATATCTTGGGATTAACCAGGTAAATAAATTACTTCTTTGGAATATGAATTTTTTTCCTGAATAATATTCAGTGAACTGATAAATCTGTTTTGTTAAATTGAAACCTAGGTTTCAGGGATAATATATTGATACTCAATAGGATGAACTATTTACATCAAGAAATTGAATTTTACTCCATGAAACTATTATTTATCAGGAATGACTGTTACTAAAGCTTATTTTCAAGCCATGTAAAAGAGAATGACCCTTGTGCCAACTTCTCCTTAGAATGTGAAATTTTATATTGGCAAAAGTATTTAGATATGGAATTCTGAAAGTCTTTGAACATAAAGTTTTTGATTAGTTACACCATAATTAAATAATATTTCTCTAACAGTGTGTGTGTCTTAGGGGTGGAGAGGCAGAAGGTTTGGAAGTAAACATCTCACTAGTAGGATAGTATGCCCACTGTCTAAAATTTACTTCTCTTGGTTGATTCTATTAATTGGGCTGTTTGGATAATTCTGAATGAGTATAGAAAACAACAGAACTATTGTTTCTAAAGAAAACTATGGGAAGGGGTATACAAAGCCTTCACTTATGCAAAGGCTATTAAAAGGGGAACTTGTTTTTTTCTTCTTAAAATTCTTAGCTTGACCAGTCAAATTTAGCACTGTTTCTTGGAGAAACATAAATACCCAAGTAACATAAATGGATTCAGTCATGATTAACTGAGTCAAAGGGATTTAATTTTTTTTAAAATTATTTTACCAAGTGGCTAATAAGATTTACTCCATGTCTTTTTCTAACAACTTTACCGGCCCATTGTTTAGTGCTGGACATATAGAACACAAAGAGTTAAGTTCTGAGGATGATTGTTGCAAACTGTGGGAAATAAAGGACTTTATATGACATTATTTTGAAAGCAAAAAGTGATTTCCATGCAAAATATTTTATAACTGAATGCTCTTTCAAGATTATATATACTGGTTATTTGTTGATCTATTTCTACCCAATGTCAAAATTTCTCATCTTTTCATTCAAACAAACATTAATTGAATACAAGTTGTGCCCCAGGAATCAATGACAAATAAGATTCTTAACCTCGATAAGCATATGGTTGGAGGCTAAATAAAGAACACAAACCAAGGTAATTATAGTAGAGTGTTTTAGTGATATATTAGTGTTAAGAATAGAGAGCTATAAGAAAAATTGAAAGAACATCTAACTGAATATTTGGAGAGTTAAAAGCTTTCTTTTGAAAATAACCTCTAATGAGAGTTCTAAAGGACAAATAGGAATTAAACAGAAAAAGCAGAAAGAACATTTTAGGTGTCAAAATGTCTTGTTCACAGGCAGGAAGTAAATTATTAAAATGTTCACTAATGTACATGGTTGATTTTGTTCAACGTTTTGAAACTAATATCATGTAGTCTACACCACGGTTCATATCAGAATCTTTGGTACATATGATCCTGGTTCTGTGAGGTTTTGATAGGTATTACTTGAATAAAACTAAAGGTGTTCGGTATCTACATGCATTTAGGGAAAAAATGTGCTTCCTAAAAATTTAGTATTTTTTCCTGAATGATTTCTCTTTAATAAATTAAAGCACAATGTGAATTTCCAGAAAGTATTAATAGTAAGCAGTACTTTCCAAAATTTTGTGACCAAGAAACTCTTTACCCATAGAACTCTTAGAATGCGTTTCCTGAGGAATATGCTTTGAGAAATGCTGCCCTAATTATGAGTGGATATGAAATTTTCCAAATCCAAGTTCTTTGTAGTAGAGATGACTAAAAGCATGGGGGAAAATTATAAAGTTTGATAGCAAACTCTAATGGTTTGAATGGTGTTCCCCCCCAAATTATGTACACCTGGAACCTCAAAATATGGCCCTATTTGGAATAAGGGTCTTTGAAGATATAATTAAGGTAAGGATCCAAGATAAAATCATCCTGGATTATGATGAGTTCTAAATCTAGTGATAAGTGTTCTTATAAGAGAATAGACAGAGACAGAAAGAGAAGGCCATGTGAAGACAGAGGCAGAGATTGAAGTGATATGTCTAAAAGCCAAGGAACACCAAGAACTCCTAACAGTGTGGAATGGATTTTCTCTCAGAGCCGCCAGTAGGAACCAACACTACAAACACTTACACTTTAGACCTCTGACCTCCAGAACTTCAAGAGAATGAACTTCTGTTATTTGAAGCCACCAAGTTTGTTGTAATTTGTTATGACAACAGTAGGAACCAAACATGAGGATATATTGCTTTTCCATGCAGGCTATATAGTTCAACAAATTATAACCTTGACACATGGTATTACCAAATGATCAGTGAATCGTGATGCCTCTTCAATTCCTGTCCTTACAGTGTCCTCCCAATCTGAACATAGGTTAGCCTTTTGAGTTACTTGAACAAAAAGAATACGGCAGAAATGACATTGTACAAGTTTCTGTCCTAGGCCTAAGGAGGCTTTCTAGTTTCCCTTTCTTCCTTTTTAGCCCTGAGCCACTGTGCAAAGATGTCCAGATTAGCTTTCTTGAGGCTGAGCGCCCCCATGGTGGAAAAGGCCAGGAGAATGGAGAACCAGGAAGACAGAAAGGAAGGCCTGGTCATCTCCTAGTCTCTCCTGCCCAACATATAAATGGGGCCATCCTGGAACCTCTAGTCCCAGTAGAGCTGCCCACTGAATACAAACACATGGGAGAACCTAGCCAACACCATCTGGAGGAAAGGCAAGCCACGCAGCTGAGTTCAGCCCAGATTGCAGAACCATGAGCAGATAAATGCTTGTTGCTTAGTTGTTTTAAGCTGCATGTTTGGGAGTGATTTGTTATACAGCCACAGAAAACTATAATCAGCTAATATTATCTTCAAGTATTTATTTTTAAAACACGGAAAGACAAAAACAGATTATGAATAGAATGCCAGTCAGTATGCTATAGCAAAGGCAGATCTGACTTCTTTCTACCAATTAAGAATTTCGATCAACTTTCCTGTATCTTTTTCAATCCTATCATCCATTAACTTTAAACCTCTGGGGAAAAAAGTGCAAGCCACCCTTAAGTAAATAGAGACTACTTTTCATGAATACCCAAAGAGAAAGTTTTATTAACATTCTGCATAAGTATAGCCAGAATACAAAGAGCCGAATTGGAATTTTAGCATGTTTGACACTCAGCTTTTATGAGAAACAGACAAATGACTACTTAGTCTCTAGGATATATTTTAAAAGGTTGCATCATAAGTACAGCATCGAATAAGAGCATCTCTTATAACCTTTATCTTCAGATCACTGCAGACAGCTGATATTCATAATGACCATGCATGATCTTGAAATGGCTTCTGGACATTAACAGTTAAATTCTGATCAGTTGTGGTTTTAAACATTTAGATATGTTTTGAGGTCTTTTAAAAATATATATTTGCAATCCACATAAGATGTATAGTTAATCATCAGGTGATTGGACGTCAAATTAACATATATCCCACTTTTTTAGCCATTACTAGATATAATCTGCTTAAAGATATGTGACAACTATTTAACTATTGCTACAAATGAATTCTTATAAAACCCAGTTATTCAAATCACACACACACACACACACACACACACAAACACACACACACACACTTTTATGCCCGTATGTCTGTGGAGTGTGAGAGAAGTCCATAAGTACAAAATTATATTAGAATTCTTATAGCAAATAAGCTAACAAGGGAATTGAGCCAACTTGGTAACTTAGTCTTGGTCTTGTGAAGGATGTGTTCTCTTTCTCTGACCTAGTCTTTTTATTAAATGAAAGTGGGCACACAACGACCACACATCTACTTTCCGTGGACACATAAATTGTATATTACATGGAGAAATGAGAAAATAATCCTGATTTTACTTAATCTTTATATTAGAAAGCTTAATAGACTGTATAAAATTAATGTTTTGAATCCATTCACTTACAGCATTGCTACTTTTTTTTTCAATTTTCTTTCCCCTTCATATTTGGCTTTATTTCTCTTGGTTTTCTCCCAATTTCTTCTTCTTCCTTCTCTCCTCTTCCTCCTCCTCTTCCTCTTTTGTTTTTATTATGAAATATGCATTCAGAAAAGCCTATATAGATATTGTTACTTATCTCAAGGAACCTAGATTTAACTTAGTGCTATTTCTGCATCTTCTCCTTCTTCCTTTTCTTCACTTTGTTTGTTTTCTAATTTGTTTTATTTTTCTTCTTAATAGAAGCTATAACTATGATTTTTCCTCTCATTGTATAGATGATTTTTAAGGATAAAAATAAATTTTAATGGTAATTTTTCATAGGAACGAAACAGCAAAATATTTTGCAAACAAAAATTACTATATATAAGTAAATAATAACCATTTCTACTAAGATAATATTGCAACTGGTTTTCTTTCATCCCCGGCAACATTTTTATCTGACATAGTCTCTCCTATTTCTAAGTTCAATGTCCTGCAGCAAACGTTGCCAGCAATACGGAATACTTTCAATTAGTAGTTCTCTACTTCCCTGGTCGCTAAGCAACTGACCTATGGTGAGGAATACATAATGATCTGCACAGACACCTTAAAGTGGTGGAAAGTATAGGCTTCACAACTTTCACTTACTCTCTTGTGTTGATGCTACAGTATATAGTTAAATGCATGGTAATATTTGATATTGGTTTGCTAAAATAAACTTAAAGGCTAAATTAAGCTCTGGACAAAGGTAGGACTAAACATGACACAGAATATCATATTTGTCTTTCATATATGTTATCATATTGTTTACAGGGAGGACAAGTAATCAGGTTAATAAATTGTTAAATGTGTATATGCTAATCACCATTGAAGGCAGAATTCAGCACATAGCAGAAATGGTGAGAGGGCTAAGGAGAAGCAAGCTGGACAAAAATGGGGAAACTAAATAGCAAATAAAATGAAAATTAAAACTGAAAACCATTATGTTTGATATATATGTGAGTGTTCGGTAGAGTGTCTTCATGTGTGTTAGAAAATAAAAAAAGAAATAGATTCAGCAGGAAAAATTAGGCACTTGAACCTTGGATATTTTTATTCTATTCTTCTAACATATTTTTATTGGTTTGTATTCCATTGACTACTATATGCACTGACCCTCATTGAATCCACTCAATAAAGAGGAGAGATTGTATCTCCTCTTTATCAGTAGAGCTGTTTAGAAAGATGTTTTACCCTGTTTCTTATATGTATTTTGTTCAATTTGTACACTGTATTTTACAAACTGCTTTAGAACAGTGGAATAACTTTCCTTCATATGATATAGAGCTTTTGATATATTTTGAACAAATGAAAAATAAATTATTGAAATTTATGTTCTCATAATGTACAATAAATGCAGTATCAGTGGAACCAATATTACTGAGATTAATAAAAACAGTAATCCCAATGTACTTTCAAAGTTAGGAAAAAAACCTGACTATTTACTGAAAAGCAACAGATAACTAAAACTTCATGTTATGCAATGAAAAAGACTTGAAATTTTGAATAGGACTTTTATTATTTTTGATAATGCCACTGTATGCATTTTGAGTCCTTCTAGCATGATGGCTAGGACTAACTTTTAATTTCCCTTTTAAACCACACACTGAATGCATCTGTGAAAAATGACCTATAAATATACAATATAAATTTAATTACATATCTTCAGTGGGATCCGTCTTCTTAGTTTAGCATATGCTTATGTAAAACTATTCTATTTGGTAACGTATAATTTAAAGACAAAAACAAAAACCTAGTAGACCTTGTCCTAACCTCTGCTCGGGTGGTAACAGAGAAGGCCAAGTGGGAATGTAGGACTTTCTTTTCTTTCCTACCAAGAGAAACAATGTGCCCCTCTCCTTCCCCATGTGCTTCCTCTCCTTTGGGTGACATCAAAGGAGACCGAGTGAGAAACTGGAACTTTCACGAGCATCTAGTGGTAACAAGGACCAAGGCCTCCTGATACATGCCCTCCCTTTGTGAAGCCCACATAGGGAGCAAACTCAAGAAGCCCCTTGTGCTCTCCTAAGGAGTCTGAGTGGAAAACCTGTACTTTTACTCCCACCCACCAGTAACAAGGCAGCCTCCACTTTCACCCTATGTCATGTCAGAGGAGATTTACTCACCAAAATTTAAATAAAATACAGTCTTGTAATACTCAGAATGCCCTGAATACACTGAAAATTACTAAGCATACCAAGAAACAGAATAATCATATCTTCAGTGAGAAGATAACACATGTCAACATAAAGATGACACATATACTAGATTTATCCAACAAGGATTTCAAAGACACCATTATAAAAATATTTTAATGAGCATTTATGAATATGCTCAAAACAAATGAATCAAATGGAAAGCTTTACAAATAAATAGTAGATATAAAGAACAAAGTAGAAATTCTGAAACTGACAATTATAGTAACTAAAAATTTTTTAAAACCTCAATATTCTAAATAGTGGAAAAAAGAGGATGGAGGGAAGAATAAGTGAACTTGATAAAAAGATCAATACAAATTACCCAATCTGGAGAATAAAGACAAAATAGACTGAAAACAAGGAAACAAACAAAACCCCCAGAACTTCAAGGACCTGTGGGACTGAAACAAAATATCTAATATTTATGTCATCAGAGTTTCACAAAGAAAGGAGAAAAACGGTGGGGCTAAAAGTGTATTTGAAGAAATAATGGCTAAAATATTTCCAAGTTTGGCAAAAAACAAGCCAAGTTTCAAGAACTGAGCAAACCCCAAAAGGATAAATCCAAAGACATTCACACCAAAACAGAAACCAAACAAACATACAACTTCAGTAAACAAACCAGAGAATAAAATCTTGAAAGCAGTAAGAGTGAAACAACACTTTACTTACAGGGGAAAAACAATTTGAATGAAAGTGGATTTCTCATCAGAAACCATGTAAGCCAGAGGAACAAGTGACACATTTTTCAGGTGTTCAAAGGCAAAAAATGTCAACCCAGAATTCTATATTAGGCAAAACTTTCTTTCAGAAACTAAGGGAAATTAAAAACATTTTCAAAAGAAGGAAAACTAAAAATTTGTCACCAGCAGACCTACCCAAAAGAACGGCCAAAGGAAGCTCTTGAAACAGAAATAACATGATAAAAGGTGTCTTAAATCATCAGGAGGGAAGAATGAACAACAAAAAGACCAAAAGTATGGGTATACAATAAACTCTCCCTCTTCTCTTGTGTTTTCTAAATTATATTTGAGTTGAAGCAAACAATGTAACAGTGTCCGATGTTGTTCTCAGTGTGTCTAAAGGAAATACATTAAAAAATTATGAACAGGGTGGGTAAAAAGACTTTGAGGGAGGTAGGATTTTATACTTCACTAGAAGTGTTCAGTGTTTTGATAGCACTGGTGGTTATAGGAATCTACATGTGTGATAAAATGTCAGAGAGCTATATATACACATTTTATAAATGTCAATTTCCTTTTTTTTAAAATAAATTTATTTACTTATTTATTTTTGGCTGCGTTGGGTCTTCGTTGCTGTGCACGGGCTTTCTCTAGTTGCAGTGAGTGGGGGCTACTCTTCGATGCAGTGCATAGGCTTCTCATTGCAGTGGCTTCTCTTGTTATGGAGCACGGGCTCTAGGTGTGCCAGCTTCAGTAGTTGTGGCACATGGCTTAGTTGCTCCCTGGCATGTGGGATCTTCCCAGACCAGGGATTGAACCCATGTCCCCTGCATTGGCAGGCAGATTCTTAACCACTGCGCCACCAGGGAAGTCCCAATTTCCTGGTTTTGATATTGTACTATAGTTACTAAAAATGTAACCACTGGGGAAACCTGGTGAAGGAGTATGAGGGACCTCTCTGCATTATACTGCAACTTTCTATAAACCTTTATTTTAAAACTGATACCAAAAACCTTAATAGAAATATGGTCAACAGACTAATAGTTTCATATGGAGAGCAGAATGATTAAAAAGAATAAGAGATTTTGTTCATATAAATAAGTGAAGGCATTCATGAAAGAGATGAACTTTGCAGTTGAATAAGTCCAATGCTAAAAGAGCATAGGGAATAATACAGAATTTATGTCATAGTTTAGAAGGCCAAAATCATTTCCAGTTGAAAACTTCTAAATTCATGATACCAAGGAATCTAAGAGAGCTCTTGACCTACACAATTATCCTATTTCTAAAATATGAGTGAACATTCTCTTTATCCTAAACCATTCAGACATTAAGTCTATCATTGATAATCATTAACCACAGGGGAAAAATGGAGATGAAAGGAAAAGAAATAAGATACGGGAAAAGTAAAAAGAAGAATATTAAACTTCAAAAGCTTCCTCGGAAAGTTTGACCCAGATATATTTTAACAGCAACTGTGCCATAATGTCACTATACGTTGTTGCTGATTGCTCTTTTGCTGAGTGAATCTACTTTATGAACATAAATAAAAAGATTGTACCCATTATAGGTAGAAAATTATCAAAAATGTCTATATTTATATAAAAGTTTCCAATCAAAGTGGATCCATTTCTGTTGTTCTGCTCACAGGGAGATGGTTACTGTCCTGTGCTTCTTTAATGAAAGGGCCAAGAAGTATATTTATTTGTAATAGACAATAATCATTTTAGCTAAAGTCCATCAGCTAATATTTATTAGATAACGTTGGCACATTATCTGCCACTCCAAGAATGTGGAAATGTTTAGAAAATGGCCTTCACCATATCTGTAGAATTTTTCAGAACTGTCAAATTTGCTTTGAATCTTTTTGTCTATATTTTAGTTCCAAAGGAATCATTTTTAATAAAATATTTTCATGATTTGCATGTCCCTTTCAAGGAATCTTGGAACTCTATCTGTAATGTTTATCTCTGACTAAATTCCAAAACGGTGAGATTTTTTAAATGTTCACAGAAAATCACTGCGATTTACAGGTTAGAGATATAGAAGCTACACAATTCTAATATAACTATTGTGGTGTTGACCCTTCATCATAAAAAACATATTAATAACTAACTTGCAGTGTTTTGTCATATCCACACACACACAAATATGCATCACTCTATGTCTCTTAAACTCATTAATATTTGCCTAGCATTAAAACAATGGATGTGGACATTATTGCTAAGGAGAGTCAAATGATTTCAAGTCAAATGATTGTAAGTATGTCACTTGAGCAGACATACCATCATGAGCAGACGACTGAAAGTAAAACTATTTTTGTCCAAAGGATATGGGCTAAATCATGTTTCCTATATTGATGACATCAGTTATTCAATAGATCTACTGGAATTCTCTTGCTGATCTTATAAAGCTTTTTATTAGCTTTTCCCAGAACACTTTAAAAAGTGTTTTATACTCTCACAACTTTTTATTGTCTACTGACTTATTGAACAAACTATAGTTGTTTAAATAATTGCTAATAATGTATATTAAAATAAAAAATTACAATCATAATGTCACTACAGGTTGTTACTGATTCTTAAATATTCTCTACCATTAGTTTCATGGCCTAATCGTTTTAAGTTATACACATTATTTCTTTTGCAAACATTACAGAAGGTAACACCTAGGGCTATACAAAAGTTAGGCAGTATATGTATTTTGTTTCCTTGATCTTTTTGTGGACTAAAATAGGCTAATTTATTATTTTTTTTAAAAAATAAATTATTTATTTATTTTTTGGGGGTGTGCTGAGTCTTCATTGCTGCACAGGGACTTTCTCTAGTTGCAGCAGGTGGGGGCTACTCTTTGATGCGGTGCGCGGGCTTCTCACTGCAGTGGCTTCTCTTGTTGCGGGGCACAGGCTCTAGGCGCGTGGGCTCAGTAGTTGTGGCTCACGGGCTCTAGAGCGCAGGCTCAGTAGTGCGGCGCAAGGGCTTAGTTGCTCTGTGGTATGTGAGATCTTCCCGGGCCATGGATCGAACCCGTGTCCCTTGCATTGGCAGGCAGATTCTTAACCACTGTGCCACCAGGGAAGTCCCTAAAATAGGCTACTTTATTTTATTTTATTTTATTTTTTTCAGTATGCGGGCCTCTCACTGTTATGGCCTCTCCCGTTGCGGAGCACAGGCTCCGGACGCGCAGGCTCAGTGGCCACGGCTCACGGGCCTAGCCGCTCCGCGGCGTGTGGGATCTTCCCAGACCGGTGCACGAATCCGTGTCCCCTGCATCGGCAGGCGGACTCTCAACCACTGCGCCACCAGGGAAGCCCTTTTTTTTTTTTTTTTAAACTTGGGAGTGAAGGTAAAAGAAGCTACTTATAAATAGTACTAAGTCCATGTCTACTTGTTCCTAAATAAATCTTGATATATCATAAGGATCAAATGATATAGATATCCTAACTGCTTCCAAACCTGAGTCTGCTCTTTCACGAGAAGGAAAAGGCCTTTATCAAAGTAAATGGATGGACAAACTGTACACCTGATTCTACTGAAGAAAAAAAAAAGACATTTCTTATAATATTAAAGTCAACTTGGGGAAAATAAGTTAGAGATCCAGGCCTCCCCCTCTTTTGTGGGACCTGGAGAAATAGTCTAAATTTAGGCCTTCATATCACATGCTTAAATTTTTATTTTTCATCAGTGAAACTTTATTCTGGAATATATCTAACTTCTGCCAGCATAATGAAATGGTTGTTTACACCACTAAGTTTGGGGTAGTTTTTAATGAATCAATACATAACTGGAACAGAATGGGGTACTGCCATTGCTCACATGCCTAAATATTTAAAAGACATAAATCGAGTTAACATATATACATGTAACGTATATACATATAATCGATTGACATATATATATACTACTGATACTATGTATAAAATAGATAACTAATGAGAACCTACTATCTAGCACAGGGAACTCTACTCAATGCTCTGTGGTGACCTAAATGGGAAGGAAATCCACAGAAGAGGGGATATATGTATACATATTGCTGATTCACTTTGCTGTACAGTAGAAACTAACACAATATTGTAAAGCAACCATACTCCAATAAAAATTAAAAAAAAAAATTTTTAGATCAAGCATGCATGGTCTATGATCCTACATTGACAAATACAATTTCATAACAACTTGGAAAACCAAGTTAGAATCCTGAATTCCTAGACTACCTGGAGTTCCATGCTGGACTGTGGGGACTGAAGAAAGCACTCCTAAGCCTGTAGTCTGTGTCCATTCTCTTGCCACCCCTATTTCCATTTTGTATGATGAAGGGCTTTTTATACATTCAAGGAGAGACCACTGCCTACTCTCTGGCTTCCCCTCAGTTAGCCACCCCTTTGGGCTAGGATTGTGCACACCAGCTCACCTTCAAGAGGGAAGAGGCTTGAACAGATCTTGAGAGCAATCTTAAGACCGTTTATTTTTCCTACTGAGGATTACAGTCTTGAGCACTTGCACCCTGGCACCGACAGAGAGGTATGAACGTGCCACTTGCTTTATGTGAACATATTCCCTTGCTCCGTGAACTCCTCGTGCCATGTTGGAAGGAGGGAGGGAGGGGTGCACTCTAAAGGGCAGGGCCTAGAACTTGCAGGGCCCAAACTTCCTGAGCATCTTATATGCGGGACTTGTCAATCGCATTATTTTCAACCCATCACAGCACATTCAAGGTGTACCTTTTGACATCCATCTGTACCCCACCCCCAAACCTCAAATTCTTTCAACTCCTGACCAGTGAGGAAAAGTCATTTGGGGAAGTAAACATGTCAATGCATCAATAAACAGCCCTGCATGCTGGGGAAAAAAAAAAAAAAAAAAAAGGTATTGCCATCATAATGATAGTAAATCTTCCAGTCTATGAACATGGGATATCTTTTCATTTATCTAAATCTTTCAGAATTTTCTTCAACAATGTTTTATCATTTTCAGTGTCCAAGTATTGCAAAAAAATTTGTGTTAAATTTATTTCTAAATTGTTTTTTATGCTATTGAGAATGGAATTGTTTTTTTAATTTCCTTTTTGGTTTGTTGCTGGTGGATAGAAATGTAATTGATTTTGTATATTGCTCTTGTATCCTATGATCTTGCTGAACTTGTTTATTCTAGTACTTTTTTCAGTGAATTCCTTATGATTTTCTATGTATAAGATTCATGTCATTTGTGAATAAAGACAGTTTTACTTCTTCCCTGTGTCTAAGCACAGCACTGCAGCTCTGCCCCTCTACAGTTCATTTTTACCACAGAATGAGTCAAAGATATGAAGAGAGCCTGAAGACACCTTTCACAAATATTTGTAAATGAAAGTTCACTAATAAAGTTGAAGGAGATATATCAACACATAGCCAGTCATTCTGAAGCTAGAAAGCAAACACTCCATATTGTATAGAATTAATAGGTGCACAGTCCTTTACCGAGTATTCTGTGTGAGGAGAAGATAGCACATAGAGACTTTACCTTCAGGTAATTTAGTATCCAGGTCTGAACATAAGAAACATAGACACAAAGAAGATAGCTTGCAGAAAAGTGCTGTGCAATAGGTATTGCGAATCTTCTAGGAGGGAGGTGCCGTTGTGAGCTACGGTAATCAATTAATAGGGGAAGTGAAATTTGAATGTGGTCTTGGGAAATGATTTTATGAGGAAGAGGAAGGAGTACGTTACAGATGATATAAAACACAAGTGCAAATTTATGGTGGAGGGATTATAGAAAACATATTTAGAGGTTTACAGAATGTATACATTAGATAAAAGAATGTAATTGAGAATATCTGAAGATATGATTAAAAGTTAATCATCAGGACAAAGTGTGGATGATTTGGAATGTTAAATTAAGGGATTTGGATTTTATCCCATAAATAAGTGGAAAAAGAAAGAATGATTTAAAATTGCTAACCACCCTACAAAAAGAGTCATGGAACAATATTTGTTGATTAGATATAATCAAAAAGAAAGCAGGAAGACTGTCTTCTTCATCCTTCACCCCTTCACTTTCTAAGTGTAAGGGCCACAGTAGGTAAAGGAAGCAGAAATATATTTGTTAAATCATTGAAATGAAGAATTTAAATATATGTTACGTGGACACGGGAAAACCAAGGAAATGAAAGAGCATAACTCCAAATTCTGATTCAGATTGACAGTGATGACTTTGACACACATAGGGGAAACTTGACACAGGGAGTGTGTCCTTTACCCATAGCCCCTGGGGTAGGAGAGGAGCCAAGTTTGCACAGCTGATGAGTGGTAGGGCTGGGATTTGAATTTACCTTGTCTGATTTTTAGAGACTATGCTTTTAAACAATATGTTATACCTCCTTCCTGAAGTGTTTATTGATTCACGTAGAGACACAGATCCAGGGGATGCAGATGGGATGGTACAATTAGGGGAGAGATAGATTGGCTAGGTTCTATTTCCCCAGAGTAGGATGGGGAAATCTATTCCTAGAATCAACTATCAAACCAGATTTCAAATATTCTAGGCACAGAGGACTGAAATGTTAGAATTCTTTATTTTGTAGTAGGTTATTAATGACAGGTTTTGAGAAGAAAATAAACAGGGAACATACCTACACATAAATTATTACAGTTGGAAGTTACAGAAGAAATAATTTTAGTGAAAGAAGGTGGGAATATGAAATGGTAGCCATACCAAGTGAAGTCTTGCATGATAGACATACAGAAATGTGCAGTTAGTAAAGAAGGAACTGCAGCAGATTAGGAGCTTAAACTTGCCAAAGATCTGGTGCTAGAGATGAAAGAAAGGATTGATTTAAAGCTCTGGTGGAAAGGTTAGTCTGGATAATAGGCCTCTTGAAATATCCTGAATGGATGAGAACCAAGTGTAGGAAAATGTGAGATGGGGATAATTCATTCATTGAATTCAAGAATTCATTCCTTCAAGAACTGTGTTAGTCATACATTTTTTAAAGTACATTCTTATCATGGTAAGTAACATGAATATTTCAGGATTCATCTGTTTTTTTTCTTGCCCTAATATTACATCTCTATTCTTATTTCATCTGCCTCTCCCTCCCACTCCAATTATACTACTTTAAACAGTGTGTTTGCTGTAGGCTCTTGAATATGTATGTATATTTGAATATTATTTAAAATTTTATGAAGTGTTTGGGAATTTACATGTTATATATATTTTTTACATTTTTAATTCAACACTTGATTAAGATCTTTGTTCTTGTATCTCTATTTTTTTTATGCTGCACAGTATCCATTATTTTCAGCAATATATACATATATATATAATATATATTATTCTCATAGCACTGGGTCTTTGCTTCCCTCCAACTCTCTGCAACAAAAAATAAATCTTTAATGAACATCATTACGTCCTTTCATAGATTTAAATGGAAGTGCATTTGGTAAGTAGATCAGAAGTAGGATTGCTGTTTCGTAAGCATAAGTTTCATTTCTCTAAGTACTTAAGTACTTCCGGGTTGCTCTCCAGAATAGCTACACCAATCCATACTACCATCAGCAGTATATGTTTGTTATAATTTCCTGAAATTTTCTTTGATATTTGCTACTCTCTGAACTTCATCTTCTATCTTACTAATGTGCCCCTCAAATTTATCCCTTTTGCTATTTATAAATACCCTGTATTTCATCCTTCATTTCAACAGATATGGTTTTCATACTCAACATGTATTTTAAGACTGTTTATTTCTTTTTCAGGTTTCAAATATCCTCCCTATATCTTTGAGAACATTTGATACACATATTTTAAATTACTGCTATTTTAGTACAATTATCTTTGCTGCATGTGGACTTTCTGCGTGGTTGACTTTCTCTGAGGTCTCGTTTTGTTTTTGGTGATCCTTATCATGCTCAGGTGGAAAAAGAAACTGGGCAGAGGGCACTAAAAGCCTGTTCAAAGTTAACCCCTTCTTAGTCAGTTTAGAATGAGGGACACTTTAGGGGAATAGTGGGATTCTGCCCCTCTTTGTTTGCCTTCCCTCCCCCATAACCATTCCATTCTGAAATTTGATGCATACATGCATCCTAGTTATTGCTTTTTAGCAAGAGTGAGCTCCCTCAGTTTTAATCACCAACCTAATTCCTGATGTGTGTGGTTGCAGGTTTAGAAGAGAATGCCCAGGGTTCAGACGGTTTTTCTTCACTTGTCATTATTTCCTCATTTTCCAAGCTGGGTTGAGTTTCACCCTATTGGTATTAACATCCTGCCGGGCAGACTCCAAAATGGCTTTGAAGGAGGTGGCAATGGTCTCTTTTTCAACTCCCCTCCTACTAGAATAGAAGCTCTATTTGGGCAGGAGTTTGCTGCTTTTGCTCTCTATTGAATTCTCACCACTTCGAAGAATACTCTGCACATAGCAGGTACTCTAAATTTTGAATGAGCAAGAAAAAAATGAATGCCAGGAAAAGAAATTGGTACAAGTAAAACCCTCCACCTTAGCCTATTTTGTTATCCTTAGAGCCCACTTTTCTGCCTGCTGTTGTTCCTTTTCCACTCGCTAACCTCACTGTAGATCATACTTCAAGGACTTCTCACACACCTTTTAGTATTAGATGCACCAGCTTTCCTCTTACCTGTGACATTCCTGGGGTTGTATTCATGGAAGGGAGAACATATCATGTTAGTTTTCCATCTTATCAGAAAAAGCTGACTTTATCAAAAGTTTTCATGATAACCAAATCTCTCATCTGTTTTCTTCTCAAGTTACTGTCACTTATGCAAATTTCTTTGAATAACTTTAAAATTTCAAGAGTATAATCAATTATTGATTAAGCCAGGGTTTATAATTGTCTCCTACAGGATGAATCTATGATGAATCTATTCCTTAGTGCATTTTCCTGGAATATAACACAGCCAGTGACAAAGCATCAGCAATGGGTAGTTACTGGATCCTCATTTCTGATCCCCTAAAATGGAGTTTGCCAACTACTTTGCTACATGAAAACAAATGTAAAAGTCACAAACAGTGAAATGAAATAAGTATTCATAGAAGCAGAGTACACTGGACAAAAAAGAAAAGTGGGATAAGAAAACATGCAGACACTGATTTAGCCCTTAATCATTATATAATTCTGGTGAACACATTGCTTCTGAGGCTGTTTTTACAGAGGTAAAATGGGGATAAAAAAGCCTTGTCTGCCTGGCTCACAGAACTTCTGTGAGAATAAAATGCAATGGACGTTTATTAAAGTACTTTATAAAGTACTTTAATTAGAGCACCATAATTATCAAAATAAGAGGAATGTTTGCTTCTTTTTGTACCCACTTTCTGTTACAAATGCTTGTTTTGTTTTTAAATTTTAATATTGTTTTTCTACTACTCAGTGTTTGAACACTGGCATTCTTATATATATATGACTTCTGCAAAAAAAGGTTGTTATGGCCATAGAGTAATACATTTATGTGCTCAGTTTCTTAATTAAAAAAAAATTCTATTTTGATTCCCTGGTAGAGAAAGTAATTACATTCTAATTTAGATTTTGTGTAAATTATAATAATTGTTTGGATTAAATAAGATAGTTCATGAGGCTATTTGTTGTCGTTGCACTGTTAAGACTACTTTTCATTTATGCAAACTTATTAATTGTTCCCTATCAGAAGTGAACCATCATCCAGGTAAATAAAGATTTGGTCTAAAAAACTTTGGTTTTGGTTTTGGAATTCATGCAATGCCATCAATATCTTCTTTACAGTTTGGATAACTTATTCTAAATTACCCAGAAAAAAGAGGTTAAATAAAATAAGTATCTACAAAAACAAGAATACACTTGGGCTTTTTTTTTTTTTTACATTTTCTAAGTCTCAGGAAAAAATAAAAGAAAAACAAAGGAAAAGGAAATTGTACTCAAGTCACATAGACATCTAAAGTCTCTGACTTATGTGAGATCTTCTGTTTGGTAGAAGATATAGAGGAAAGAAGGGGATATTGAATTTCTGACAACATACATGCTTAGTGCTTTGCTACCAATGCGGTGAGCACATATTTATTTATTTTTCCTGTGCTTTCTGAATTGAAACCAGTACATTATAAGCTTATCTTACAAATTCTTGCCGAAAAAAACCAACAAAAACAAAAGAACTTGCCATTTATTTTCTATTAGTTCTTTATTCCCCTGAGGAGACTGCCCTACACAGAGCCATTTTAACTCCTCGTGTCTTTGACAGTGGGAACATCTTGACGTCACTCCAATTCCAATATGTTGGAAGAATCAAAACACATTTACTTTAAAATTCTGAAGCATATTAATGATACCATAGAAATACATCTCTCTTATGAAAATTCTATTAATTTTACCTTTGTTAACATGTTTCAGTGCAACTATGTGATTAACGTTTCACTCTGTGCTGACTTCAGCTGTAGCAACTGCAGCTGCCAAGAAAAAGAGCAAAATATGTTCCAAGCCAAAGCAAACAGCAAGGCTGCCACAAATGCCTTATTCATTCATCTTTTATATCTTGGTTTGTTGTGCTTTTCTTTCTTATTCTAACTGTATAATGAAATACTATTATCACTGTCATCATCCCTAGATTAAAGCTGAGAGAAAGAAGGAAACCCTATCCCAGCATTGATTTTCAGCACCTTTCACTCTGGAAATTCAGCAACAAGAGGATTTTCATTTGCTTCTTCATTGGAAGCGGGCTGCTGTGCATCTACAGGGAAGGAAGCACAGGTCTCTGTTTGCATTCTGGGGTATTAGCAGCAGTAAGCTTTAACAGCAAGGATCTGAAGAATTTAAGCAGATCATTATGGGGCAGATGCTGCTGGACTTATCAGGAAGCTCTTACTAGCTTCTTGTCCACTGCAATTTCATCAAGCCCATAGATGGAATAAGCAATAGGAGAAAACACCAGAATGGGCATTGCTAGAGATGGTGACACTTCCTGACAGCAATAGATATATTAATGCCCTGATAACAATGCAGTGCTAGTGACCAATGAAAGACTGCATTTAAATTAAGAATCTGAAAGAATCTGAAAGTGTGAGTGTGTATGTTATTACCAGAGGACTTTCTTTTATTTACACTCTGTTGATTTCAGCTTGCTCTAGACCTTTGGTGTAAACAAGTTAAGCAGTAGTCAGGATTTACTTTTGTTCTCCTTTTACTCAGGATTGAAATTTGCCTACTGCAGTTTGAGATGTAGAGGCCACGACATGTGAACTCATGGTGAAAAGCCACAGAAGAAGGGGAATTCATGAGTGAGAGGGCATGCTGAACTTACTGGCCTGCCTGACCTCTGCTGCAAATATTACTCACAGAATCAGTAGCATTCAAAATGCTGACAGAAAGATTGTAAGAAGTCAGCAAAGGATGAACCTGCATGAGCATCTTGGTACTAAACCTTTGAGAATTATGATAAACTGTTAGCTATATAGTGGCAACAATTGAAATGCAACTGCTCATTTAGTTACCTTTTTGCTTTTTGACATGTGCCCAATTCAATAGTGAGTAAGTTCTCCTCTGCTGTAGAAAAAAATACAGAAGCTGCAGAAGATGTCAAGCCCTGGCCTGCTTTAATAGGCAGTTGACAATGAATAAAAATAATTTGAAAAGAGAGTATCTTAGAGTATTCCAGCCTTGCTCCTCTGTCCCCTTGGGTTGCTTATCACTTACTGAGAATCACAGGGCCTCCTACCACTGTAATCTCTACTTTGCCCTCAGAGGATATGAGGATTTTCTAGAGTCAGTGGTATTTGATAGATTTTCTATACACAGGGTAATGTCAAGCCAGAGAAATGCTGATTCATCAATTTCTTAAATATTTACTGTGCAGCTACTATATGCCAGGATTTGTGATAAGCACTGGGTAGATGGTAGACATGTTTCCTGCCCTTTTAAGCTCAGCCCAGGAAGGAAAATGCAGGTTCAGATATAATGTGCTTATTGTGTTTTATGTTACAAACATCTTTTTGGTTTCTATCTTTATTTCCACCAGAGGATGAGAATGTGTATCTATGGGATCTTTTTCCATATATTCATTTCATTTTAGGACAGCCCCACTTCTGGTTTCCCAATTAAAATGTATCTATACCATTTTTAAAGGGGATAGATCCAGGCTTTGTGGGAATGAAGCTTATAAAATATGGGGACCTTCTTTAGGGAAAAGAATACAAGGCCCTAGCATGTGAGAAAATCTACCTATGAGTAATTGTCTAAAATTCTAGAATCCAATGTACTTACTGTGGTATATTCTGACTTCTTTTCTGAATGGAAGATACCTTATATTTCATACCAATTCCAAAGAAGGTGAATCTTTTTGTCTGGGTTATTTTTATTTTTATTATTTTTTTACAATTTATTTAATTATCTTTTATTTTTCTCCCCCGTTTTTATTTTTCATTTATTTATTTTTTGGGACTCACCGCATGTGGGATCTTAGTTCCCTGACTAGAGATTGAACCAGCTCCCCCTGCATTGGAAGCACGGAGTCTTAACCACTGGACCGCCAGGGAAGTCCCGTGGGTTATGTTTAGTTTTCAGCAAAATAAATGCATATACACGACAACCTCCAAATACTTTCTTTAGAGTGTGTAGTTCAAGTTCAGGATAACAGACAACTTACAAAACTGTTTTCTATTTGCATACTAGTTTATACGTAAAAATATACTTCATTTAGGGCTTCATTACAACTTCTTAAGATATTTAAGAATATATATGTTGGATGAAAGGATAGAAGAACAGAAAAAAAAAAAAGAACAAAGGGAAGGTAAGTCAGAACTTTTGTTATAGTTCTTGAGCCAAAGGTAGAAATTAAAAAGTTGAATTAAAAAAAAATAAGCAAAGTTCAGTAAAGGCATATAGATCCATATTAAACAATTTAAATGTTGTTATGCCCACCTTATTTGGAGAAATTTTTAGGATATAATTATAGATAAGGCCCTAATTACAGTAGTTAGAATGATTAAGGAATATTGTGCCCCCCATACTATAACTTGCACACACATTTTGATTATTGTGAAGTATTTAGAATCAGCAGACTAAACATATAGATGATTTATTGTGAATTTTAAGTTTTGTAGGAGGCTATCAAATTTGGTATTAATTAAAGCACTTTAAGAAAAAGTGACATTTATATCTGGTTATACTTCTGTAAGTCCTATTTGAAGTATTTTTCTTATGACTTTCTCTCATCACTATAGCAAGATATTAAAAACATACATTCTATAATAATTTAATCAAGCAAAATTTTTTTTCCTCTTTCATAGTATTTTTGTTGAACTTTATTGGAGGAGAACACACATACAGAAAACATGACCCATATACCTACTGATCATAAATGGGCAACTTGATGAACTTCAAGTGAATGAAACTCTTTGGTAATCAACATGCAGATTAAGAATCAGAACATTGTGCTTTCCCATGAAGACCTCATAACTTTCCTTTCTTGTTATTATTTACTTCCAACTTCATTTCTGCCATCAAAGATAGCAATTATCGTGAATTTTAAAGTTTAATTTTAATAGAGAATTTTAGATTCCATTTGCCTGATTGTTCGTATATATGTACACGTGTATGTAACTCTTACTTTGATATAATTTAAAACTTACAAAAAGCTGCAAGAATAATAGAAGGAACTCCCATACACCCTTCACCAGATTCGCTCTTGATTAGATTTTGATGTATTGCCAGCTGTCTCTCTAGTTTTCCTTTCTGAACCATTTGTGAGTAAATTGAAGATGTCGTGCACCTTCGAGCCTAAATACTTTATTGTGTATTTCTAAAAACCAAGATATTCTCTTTTATAATTACATTCTATTATATAGTTACAATATCATTATCAGAAACAGGAAATTTTAGAGTATATTGTAGGGTTTTTTTAATTTTTAAATATACTAGGTTATCAATTATTTGTTAATGAATTAAACATAGATTCGAAACTAAACAACAATAACCAGGACTATTCTTTCTTTGTGGCATATTCTCAAGGAGAAAAATAACAAACTTTAGGAAGCATGTTTCAAATTAATCATTTAACATGAGCTACAGCTACCAGAAAGCAATGACTTGCTTGGGTCTTCAGTGAGGTCCCTGGATTTCAACAATTTTTAAATTGATAGAAAAACCTGTCTCTGATTCCACTCCCTTTTTTTTTTCTTGATAGACAACAACAGAGTCCAATGCCATTAAAAGTCATCTTCCTTTGCCATCTATTCTGCTATCATTTGGCTTGCTGGTATAAATACTATTGATGACATTTCTTAAGGTACAAAGATGAACAACTTACCATTCCATTTTGAGTTATTTTTTATTCCTTAAGCTAAAATTTTTGAGAAAATGTGATGTCTAGCATACAATCCTGTACATAATACTTTGAAAAATAAAGACGAATAAAAAGCATCTTTGCTTTTAAGGAAATTCAAAACTAATAGAATGACAGACCTCTTGTATAAGAAAATGTCTTATGTGTAGAAGAGAGCACAAGTGCACTAGGGATTGTGATGGGGGAAAAATCATTTCTACTTGGGTGATCAGAGAAGGATTTTTGAAAGAGCTGTCATTTAAGATGTGTCATGAAAGATACGTAGGATTACTATAGGTGATAATAGATGAAGGCATTGAAAGGAATATGAGTCCAACATCACACAGGCAGAAAAATGCCAGGCAAATTTAAGGTATTGAAGAGTCTGATGGTTTAGCTGGGCAAGAAAGAAGAAATATTACTGGAACAATTGTAAAGGGCTATAAACAACTGGCTAAAGAATTGTATATTAGTAGGTCTGGGGACAAGTGAATATTATTTTTATTTGAATAGGTGATATATGCACATGATTCAAAAGTAGAAAAACTCTCCATTCTACCCTGTCCCTCATCTGCCCTGTTCTCATCTCTTACCATGAATAAATGCTGTTCTTGGTGTCTCACGAGTTTATGCACATGTAAGAATCAGTAATATAAGTTATCAATTTCCCTTATTTTGGCAGCTCATTATATGTCCTTTCTTTAAGAGCTTTCCACGTTAATACATATGGAGTCTTTTCATTACTTTTTTACGGTTATGGAATATTTCATCAAATGGAACTATCATGATTTATTTAAGTAACACTGTATTGATGGTCTTATTGCTTCCAGAATTTTCCAAATATATGTTTTTTGCAGTGAATACATTTGTATATAAGTAATTTCACATGTAGGTAATTATTTAGGCTAACTTACCTAAGATGTAATTAACTGGAAATGCATATACCCATTTTTCATTTTGGTAGCTATTATCAAGTTGCCTTAGATAGACGTGCACCAATTTATATTTCAACCATGGATTTGCATGGATGGGAGCACCTGTTTCTCTATGTGTTTGCAGAAGCTTGTGTTATCAAAGGATGTGTCATTCTGATTGGTGAAAGAATATTATCAAACTATAGTTTTAATTACAGGTTTCTTACTATGAGTTAACTTGAATATCCTTTCATACGTTTAAAAGTCACCTACATTTACTTTTCTATGATTTGTTTGCCTATATGCTTGCCTATTTGGCGGGCTGTCAATCGTAAGCTCATACATTTCTAGGAACACTTCCTATATTAGAGAAATTATACTATATAAAAAGCAAATACTGTTTCTCAGTTGATCACTTGTAGTTTCACTTTGTTTACAAGATGGTCTTTCCATGAAGAAGTTTTTTTTTATCCTATTCAGGGTTATCCATCTTTCATCTTATGGCTTCTGGACTTCAAGTCATAGTTAGATACACCTTAACCACTTTAAGGTCATCAGGGAAATGTCCCACATTTTGTTCAAAAGCCTTCACTTTTTTCCTACCTTTAATTTTTTAGTCCACTGGAAATAATATTATAAGCAAAAAAAGATATGGATCCACTCACATTATTTTTCCACAAAATTGTAACTCATTTTCCTTCACTAATTTGAGATTTAGTATTCTCTATTTCTGGATTTTCTGTTCTTTTCTGTTCACTACTCTCTCTGTTCACGTACTGCAATTATTAATATATTTCACTTCTGGAGCATTACTACCAAATAACCTATGATATTTTAAACAATGAATTAGAATGAGAAGAGATAGGGAATGATGAATATCTGAAATATGGTGATGGTAGAGATAAGAAAGTAAGTGTGGTTTAGGAAAAGTACTGTGGTGAAAAGTACTTAAGATTTATTTGCTTAATTCAAAGCTATGATAAAAATGGTAAACACTCTTACGACAGAGGAGTTACTGTTAGGAATATATTCATTTTTAGAAGAAGAGATACTTTGGTAGCTCTCAACAAATGAATTTTATACTTTTACTACACTGATATTCAGGTTTGCATTGTATTTTATACATTCTCAGAATTCTTTGCTAATGAGCATTCTCTTTGTTGCTTTAACACAGCCTTTGAGAAGATTTAGCTTATCTCTTATCCTCTTTTATCCCTTCCTAGTTGTTATTTTGAAGCCCCTCTATTCTATAGGCTTTTGAGGCATTTAGGAGCTGAGGGATAAGAAGCAGGTCCACTATCCATACTCTCTCTTTATCTGGAGGACACCTAAAAAATGTATATCCTTGTTGTTATAGACTGAATCATGCCTCCCCAAATTCATATGTTGAAGCCCTAATTCCCAGTCTGACTTATTTGGAGATAAGACCTTTAGAGAGGTAATTAAGGTTAAATGAGGTCATAAGGGTGGGGCCTTAATCCAATCCTCTTTCATAAGAAGAGGAAGAGAAGCCAAGCTGGGGTGGGCACACACTGAAAAAAGGCCACATGAAGACATGAGTGAGAAGGTGGTCACCTGCAAGCCAAGGAGAGAGGTCTCAGGAGAAACCAAACCTGCTGACACTTTGATCTTGGACTTCCAACCTCCAGAACTATGACAAAATAAATTTCTCTTATTTAAGCCACCCCATCTGTGACACTTTGTTCTGGTAGCCTTAGACTAATACACTTATAAATACACTAATGGCAAACTTCTTGGCAAACAAGCTAATGGTATTAGTTAGTGGAAGAGTTCTTATCTATGGGGCATTTTTAGCAGGATGTACCTGGTTGCTTAGCATTCCTTATGTTAAACACACCTAGGATCCATGTACATATGGGGCATAAATTCCTGGAAAATATGTGCCTATTTGAATGTTATATGGAGATGTTTCATAACTGATACTACTTACTTTTCATGTAAATAACATTCCAGAGTCTACCTGATGCAGTAAGAAAAGATCCAGAGAGTCCTAGATCTCTCTCTCTGCTTCTCCCTGGGCCTCTAGATCCTAGCCTTTTCGGTCCTCAAAATAATAAGTAAATCCCTGATTCTTATGAGCCTTATTTAACATTTTGATCATTTGTATTACCTCACTGATAAATCTGAGGAATTATTTCATGTATAATATATAGGTTCTTAGATAAGTGCGTTAGATTTTTCCTATGTTGTTTATTTAGAAAAGAATATATGTCCACTATTAACTGATGACGAAATATATAGTAATGACTTTTCTACATATCTAAGGCATTAAGAGAATTTAGATGTGGAAATTAGGCACAGTGACTGTACCTCAACAATGCACATCACCTTAACTGGTAGGAATATCCACGGAAGTAGAAATACTTCGATTTTACAGTGTAATCTGCCAAGGACAAGATATAAACTATCTTCAGTTTTATTCATCAAATAATTATTGTGTTGGAAATGAGCCTGAGAGATCATATTTAAACAGTCTTTCTATTTCAAGAGCTTCTGATTATACACATCAGAAAGAGAAAATTACTTAAGTATAGAACGTATCCAAAGGAACTTCCCAAACATCTTACAGTAACACATCACAGGGTCTAATAACCCTAACAGTCAAAATGATTTACTTAATGTCTCAATGTAATGACTCCTGTTGTAAATCTTAAAAATTCCTACTCTCCTATTCTCAGTGGACAGAAAGAAGAGTTGCTTGCGATTTCAAGCCCCTTCCCTTATTTATTCATTTGCATTCTATGCCAGTGAATTTAACTTACACACACACAACCTCTCTCTCTCTTTCTCTTTTAATAATAAGAGTAAAAGTTATCCCATAATGACATCAATCCACCTTGGTTGTTATAAACTACTTTTATGATGCTATAGACAGCACTACTTGCCTTTAAAACTAAACTCATGATATTCACAGAGATTTTGAAAACAGTTTAATGAAATATACAAAGTAATTATCTGAATGAAAAAAGAACCATCCTAAATTGGAAAGAACAATTTAAATTTTGGATTTGTCATTAAGGAGTTTTATCTTGCCCACATCTCTATCTTTACCATCCTAACCAGCTATTAAGCTATACTATTTTTTTTAAGTGAAGGATAGTTGATTTACAATATGCTATACTATTCTAAAAAATTATTATGGGAAGGTGACTCCATAACTTCCCTTGGTGTTATATGTTATGTTATTTACATTCAGAATGCTCTCTTCATATCTAAACTATTTAGCTGTAATTCATGACAACTGTTTCCAGTGTCCCCTTTCTTCCTCCCCTAATCCTTTGCAATAGCCTGCAGAATTGATATACTATCTGCTTTCCTCCTTTAATTTTACTCTTTTTATAACAAAGATATCATAAGATGCAGTATCTGAAACCGAAGTTTTTGTTTTAATGGTGAAAATGTCAAACACTGTGTAAGGCCACTAAAAGAGAGATTTTTCACTGTGAGAGTCATTTTAGCATGAGTCAAATCACCTGCCAGTCAATTTTATTCTCTGATTACACATACATATGCAATGAATTTAATCTGTGGGAGAACCTCTTTCCTCTTTTCCTACCCTGCCTTATTCTTTTTTCTCTCAATTTTTGCATTCTCATTTCCACTTTTTTTCCTAAAGTACCTTTTGAATAATGACTATGTGTTAGTCACTCTGAGAAACATGAACTTTACTCTGTCAAAGGAATTTCACGTAAATGATCTCTTTAGCCCTCTTTAAACATTTGCACTAGGGAAAAATATGTGAATCATCTAGCCCTATTTTATTGGAGCCAAAGTTAGTTGTGAGTATGTGTGTGTTTATTCATCTGATACAAACTATTACCTTTCCAAGTGAGTGTGAAGTTACATTCTGGTCTGAAATATAGACATACATGTTATTCTCATAAATCTGGTATGTATTTCAATTTTTTCCTCATTGTGGCATCATTGTAGAATAAAAAAAAATACACTGCAATGAGAGGAAAGAAATTTGATTCTGCAGCTAACTTAACACGTGAACTTGACCGCACTGATGGTCTTTACAGATGTAAATTTCTGTATGGTAAAACAGAGGTATTTGATTTTACATAGTCCCTTTTTACATAGAAAAGATGTCTCTTTTCTCTGGTACTCTCTGAAGCTCTAGCTGATTCTCTGTCCTAGTCTACTACATGAGAGTAGCAGCAAGTGAAAACTATAATGCTTGACCACGAAGATTATCATATGATACTCCTTAGTGTCCATGTATAGAATTCTCTTTTTTGTTCTGGAGATAAAATTTGTGTTCTAAAATTGATAAATATAAAACTAGTTTTCAACAAAAATTTATTACATGTGAATCACGTGAATCGATATGATTACTTGTTTTGGAAGATAACAATCATATCACACAGCCTCTTGCTTCAAGAATCTTATCACTTGGTAAGTAATATAAAACAATTATACATATAACTGCCAGTAGGAAGCATTAAATGTCCGAAGTGATGGATAGGAAGAGAACTAAGAAGAAGGGTCCATGTGAATGCTAAAATGCTAATAAGGCCCAGATCTCAGGTAATGGTGATGGGAGTAAATGAACTGAACAGGTTTCAAGTGAATTAAAATAAATAGGAAGCAAGTGAATTGAACAGATTTAAGAGAGAACCATGAAGGAAATAAACCTGTATCCAAGGGATCTTTCTATTTTTGAGTACATATTACATTTGAATCTCTTTCCTTACTGGTGTG
This sequence comes from Physeter macrocephalus, assembly GCF_002837175.3. Taxonomy (NCBI): domain Eukaryota; kingdom Metazoa; phylum Chordata; class Mammalia; order Artiodactyla; family Physeteridae; genus Physeter; species Physeter macrocephalus. The sequence goes on along the minus strand of NC_041224.1, from coordinate 111,317,313 downwards.
TGGTTAATCTTCCCTTTAAAATAGGTACAGCAAACTTTCATCAAAATCTTGGATTTTGTAAATCATAGAAGACAATAGCAGAATTATATGTCCTGTGAACAACTGTATGAATAATTTTGGAAACAAGGAAAGAGATTCTCTGAACTGTTAGAAACAAAGGATTTCTTTTTTCTTTTTCTGCTCTCTTACTTCCATTAAGCTTGTCTTTTCTCCTTCAAAGCTATATGAAATATTCTGAATACTAATCTGACAAAGTCAGATGCAATTCCCATATACTGTATTTGCTTATTGATAAATACCTAGTCCTTACCTTTAAGGGTATTTAGACAATTCAGGTTGTCCTATAGCCTTGGGGTAGTCAGAAAAGTTAGGCACAGTATTTGAATGCTTATTCCTCCTCTTTCACTGTTAGCTATCATTAATCCCTAATGCCTGGAACGGCATAAATTTCTTCTACAAAGGAAGCCCACAGGTCGTTTTTATTTGGAGCACTTTTTTTTTTTTTTTTTTACATGCACCACAATATATTCCATTATGTATTACTTCGTCTGAATGCAAAACTGTTTTATATGCAGATTTAAGGTAATGAGCACTCAACTTTAAAAAATGGCTCTGGTATCCTGTAGCTTCTCAATAATAATATACACTTACATTCCAACAGAGAAGGATGGATTATGGGTTTTTCAATTTGCATCAGGCATATTAATTGCAGAGTAGGGCTTCCACATAAAATATCAATGTACTGGAACAAACTGTTAATGTACCAGAATATGAACACTTACATTCATTTCTGGAACTTTAAAAGGAATCATCCTTTTTTCTGTCTTTCTTTTCTGTTGTTTCTATACCTCTAGAGATGGTACAGTTTCTTGTTTGTTTTTTATTTTTCAGTCAGTTAATGAGAACTGTGTAACCTCTGTTTCTCCAAAAATCCCTAATTAGATTAAGTGCAGTAGGGCTTTTCTAGTCATTCTGCTGGAGAACAATACAACAAGCCATTAGGGAAAAAGTAATTTAGAGGATCTGGAGGAAGGTTATTTCAGAGTTGCTTTTAAGAAACATGATATGGAAGGTCAGCTTTCTGTTGTAGTTGGAAGCAGAGATGCACACTCAACTTTTATTTGCATTACATTATATTTCTCAACTGTGAAGAGATGACCTAAACTTGTAAAACTGTAATTGGAAGTTTTATAAGTAATTTTCAGCTGAGGTTTGGCACTGTAACTTTAACTGTAGAGAACTGTGTATTATGATATTTTATTTCAAGGAAGTACTTGAATTATACGTGTTCTTGTAAGCATAAAACTGAATGTCCATTGAAAAATGAACAGAAATATAATAAACAGATGAGCAAAATCCTTGTGTTTTACTTATCTTAAAAGGTTTGATAACTAATATAAATTAGAGATCGAGATTGATTAGACTAGCATACAGATTTGAATATTTAAAAATACGTTCTCTACATTTTGTAATGTGGATGGATGTCTTCCTATGTTGAAAAGATAAAGCCTCAGGAAGAGATAAAGCCTGAGATTTAAACACACAGACTACATTTTTTTTTTTTCCTGAAGCCTGTACATTAAGATACAGATTCTAAGAAACTGATGCATATTCATGGAATGAAATTCTCATCTATTGTATCCTAAATTGTTATTTCTTTCTCACTATATTTTATTCCATATTCTTTTTGATGCTTAATGAAATTTGTGATTTTATTATCCCCAAACAACAGTAAAATGGGGAACCACATTTCAAAACCATTTGGAGAAAGACAATATTTGAGTTTACATGCTACAGCTGTAAGCAAGGAATTATCTCACTAGGAAAGAGAAGAAATACCACCCATATAATCCAATAGGAGACTTGATTCATTTTGTGTCTGGAGCAACCTGTGAAATGTTACAAACTGAAATGAGTTTCCTTTTCAATCTTCAGGTGAAAAAAATAGTGAGATTGCCCTGCTTTCTCTGTCAATGTAAATTATTTTCTTAACTCTTTTAAAATCATGTGTGTTTGTATGTGCCTGTGTTTTATTTTGCAATGGTAACTTTGACCTCTTAATATTATAAGGCTAAGTGTGTCATGGGACAAAAATGAAGGCAAAATAGACTTTTCTTAGCAATAAAATACAACCCAATCTATGTAAAAGTAATTTTCATACCTCTTTAAAGAAAAAGCACTGGGCAACATGAATGTTCCTTTGCTGTAGCATGTTGGCTGAAAAACAAGCATATATGTATGCTCAATGAGGACACCAGGGTAAATCACTGGTATATAAACTCTCCCTGTATCTGTTGGGTGCTAACATTTTGAGAAATGCTGAAAGTGTGTTATTCTCATTTTATATTACATATAGTAGGTGTATTTTACACTCAAGGAATTTGATTTCTAGTAAGAAAGCCAAATAAAGTATTGCAATTATTTATGGGCAACTCTTTCAACCAGACTCCTTTATTTCCAGATTTTTTTTTCTTCTTGTTTGAAATGCTACATAACACAAGATGCTGCCTGTTTCTGTGCCTTTTTATATCGCATACATAGATGGAAAGTAGGTTCAAGTATCTCATTTGAAAATCTTTTAATTCCATCAGTTGAAAAGATGATATCATCTTTTCAGAATTTGCTTTTCTTGGTAAACATCATTAACAAAAGTGTAATGCTTATGAAGGATACCATAAGTCTTAATTTGATACATAGAGCAATTTGAGTTTTTATGAACTTTTATTATTTAATAAAAATTGCTTTTGGATCATAAAGGATATTTTTAGAGGTAGTGATTAAATGCACCTGCCCCTCCTCCCAATGCATCTGCCTTCTATGGCCTCAGATTAAAATCAAATGAAAATTAACCTCAGGTTTAAAGTGATGTTAACTGAATTCAGGAATCTTACAATGTCCTTTACTTCCTTTGAAGCATCATTTGACAACACAAGTATAATTTCAGCATAGCTGTTGATTTTTAGCTGTAGTTTTTATTTCTTAATTCTTGTGGGGAAAGGGATTTAATCTCTCAAACTTCGTTGGTAAATTACATTGATGAATGCATTCTGACAGGAAGCTCTACTGAAATGAAAAGGACTCATATGTAAGGGTGGGAATAACTATTCTAAGAGCTTTTTCATGGTGCTCGTTGCCAGGGAAACCACTGCTTTGTCTGTACGTGTTTGGAATGGCTGCCTCATTAGAACTCAGGCTCCCAGACAGTCACTTTCTGATACTGATGAAATGAAAGGGATGAACCTATTTCAGCTGATTAACTCCAAATTAAGAAAAATAGCATATTTAAAAGACAGATTTTTAAAAGCTAAACATGTATAATTATAAGGAAACTGTAAATGTAGTATTGATTAGGCCTTTTCAGCCACTTTGTGACTGGAAGAATATTTTTATTTTTTTTTTCTTTCCCTTTGCCTATTTACATATCAATGAAAGAGTAAGCAAAAGGAATATTATATATTAGTATCACCAAATAAACACTGGATGTGATAGATTCTGATATTTGCATAAATATGCATGTATTTCTCTTACTAACAAGTCATTTTTTCCTTGCACTGACTGACCTATGTCATGGCTACAATATTATCAGAGCAGACTGAATTCATTGACTCAGGGGCATAATAGGTATTGAAAACCTGTGTTAGATACCCACACTGGGGTAGTTTTCATTTTTCTTGGAAGAACAAAGCAGTGGCATGCTCAGAAATTATATGAGTCAATATTAACAACAAAAAGGGCAATATAACTTACTATTGCTCTAAACTTACTTATTTTTTTTTAAAAGAGAGCAAGCAGGCATGAAACAATCTCAAGTTCAAGGAAGCTCAGACCAACTCACAATGTAATACTCCTTCCTGCTTTTGCTATGAGACAAATTTCCTTTGGCAATTTGTTGGCATTTAAAATTTCTGGTTTTGACTCATGACAAAGAGACGAACCAGCAGATTTATAAGCTCTTTTCTTTCAAACACAAGTTCTATAAATTGTTTTTTCTGTCATTCTATATAAGTATACTCAAGGTACTAGAATCTTTAATATTATTATCTAACAATTTAACCTGAGGGGAAGGAAAAATATACAAAATCCAGACAAATTTTACCCCACGAGATGTTTTTAATTTATGTCAAATAAGTTAGCTTTAACCAAATTGACAATATTTTTTTTTCCCTATAGTACCATTTCAGGAAATGTCAAAATGATATTCTAGACTTTGCAAGCCTAGTTTTGATTAGCAATGTCAGAAATTTGGTTTTACACATGTTAAGCTTAAAATGGCTATTAGACATTTAAGAAGAGATGTTGTTAAGAAATCTTTCACAAAGATAGAATGCACAAGACTTGGTTTTTAATTGAGTGTGGAATGAAAAGAAGGTGGGGATAAATTCAGGGTTTATCATGACTCCCAGGCCTGGATGAGTAAAAGTTATTAACTTTATAGTTGTTCATTGAGATTGGAACTGTTAGAGCAATGGTTCTCAACCTTGGCTACACATGAGCATCGCCTGGGAAGTTTTTCAAAATACTAAAGCCTAATATATCCACACCAAAGTAAAATTCAGAGCAAATACAACTACTAGGGATAAAGACGAGCATTACATGAAAAAAGGGTTAATTCACCAACAAGACATAATAATCCTAAATGTGTTTGCACTTAACAGTATTTCAAAATACATAATATAAAAACTGAAGGAAATGAAAAGAGAAAGAGACAAATCCACCATTACAGGTGAAAACTTTAGCACTCCTTTCTGAGTAACAGATCGAACATGTAGACAAAATATAGAAGGACGTAATGCCATCAACAAACTAGACCTAATTGACATTTATAGACCACTCCACCCAACAATAATGGAAACACATTATTTTCAAGTTTACATGGCACTTTCACCAAGATATACCATATCATGGATCATAAAACAAACTTTAACAAATTGGTACAAGTTGAAATTTTACAACATGACCTCAGATCAAAATGGAATTAAACTAGAAATCAATAACAAAAAGATAATTTAAAAATCTTCAAACCCCCAAAATTAAACTGCACATTTCTAAATAATCCATGGATCAAAGAGAAAGTCTCAAGAGAAGTTACTACAATTAAAATATAAACATATCAAAATTTGTGGGATGCAGCTAAAGAAATGCTTAGACAGAAATTTCAGCATTAAATGCTTATATAAAAACAAAAAACCAAAACAAACAAAAAACCCCAAAATACTAAAGCCCAAGACCCAACCTCAGAGATTTGTATTCAATTGATAAGGGATGGGTCTAGAATGGTATTTAAAAATTGCTCCCCTGGGGCTTCCCCGGTGGCGCAGTGGTTGAGAGTCCGCCTGCCGATGCAGGGGATACGGGTTCGTGCCCCGGTCCGGGAAGATCCCACATGCCGCGGAGCGGCTGGGCCCGTGAGCCATGGCCGCTGAGCCTGCGCGTCCGGAGCCTGTGCTCCGCAACGGGAGAGGCCACAACAGTGAGAGGCCCGCGTACCGCAAAAAAAAAAAAAAAAAAAAATTTGCTCCCCTGGTAATTCTAATGTGAAGCCAGACTTGAGAAACTTTACAGAACTCATCATGGTGCTGCTCAACAGGCCTGAACATTAGAGGCACCTGAAACATTTTAAAAAGCCCAACACCCAGGTAGAATCCCAGATTAATTAAATCAGCACCTGTGAAAGCAGGGCGCAGAATTTTAAATTTCTCCAGGTGATACCCATGGGAGTCAGGGTTGCAAATCATGATACTGGAGGAAGAGAAGTTTAAGAAGTTTAGGTGAAGAGCTGGTGTTAGAAATATTAAATTTGAATGGGAGCTGGGACTATCAGCCTGCATGAAGTACTTAGCCACTTGAGTATAAATCAAACTGTAGAGCACAGTCTAGATATAAAAAAGTGGATTATGGGGCTTCCCTGGTGGCGCAGTGGTTGCGCGTCCGCCTGCCGATGCAGGGGAACCGGGTTCGCGCCCCGGTCTGGGAGGATCCCACATGCCGCGGAGCGGCTGGGCCGCTGAGCCATGGCCGCTGAGCCTGCGCGTCCGGAGCCTGTGCTCCGCAACGGGAGAGGCCACAACAGAGGGAGGCCCGCATACCACAAAAAAAAAAAAAAAAAAGTGGATTATGGGACGATTTTTATGATAATGGAAAACTGAGGAGAGGAGGGATTCATTAGTGTCCTTAGAAAGAAATTAGAAAAAGGGGGCCAAGAGCAGAAGCTTAGGAAACATTGGCCTTTAAGAGGAGGGAAGAGGGAAAAGAACCAGAACTGAAAACTAAGAAAAACAAGAAAGGGATTTAGAAACCTGAGACACGATGAACCCAGGTTATGCCTATTCTCTCATCTCTCTCTCTCTCTCTCTCCCACTTTCTCTCACTCTGTCCCTCTCCCACCCTCTTTACTCCTCTCCAGTCTCTCTCATTGGACATTTACTACTCCTTTCCACTCCAAATTTTGCTTTTATCATGGATAATATCTAGGTTGATAAACATAATTTCAGATTCTTTTGACTTAAGTTTATTTTCTCCCACACTACGCATCATAGAACTACTTGGTTTGCAGTGTCCATAACCCTTCTTGAATATTACTTCATTCCAAACTATTTCAAATTACATTAACCTTTCATCTATTCAAATGATGGTCTATTTCAAGCAGATTTATGCCAGTATTCTCAATGTTTAAGTCTTTTGTTCTTTGTCATATTTTCCCTGATAATGCCAAGTATTGGCTCTCTCTCTCAACATTCTTTTCCTCCTATATCTTGACATTAAAATGTCATTGGAGAAAATCACATATTTATGTAGATTATGGTGCTCTGAATCTCAACTAGTCAATATGAACTACTTGAAAGTTATCTTCAGCAGTTACCTTTCGCCATGTGAGTTATTCCAAATTTTTACCAATGTCTTCAGATCCCTCATATTACTGCCACTCCTACTGCAGAAGGTAAATATAATCTTAGCAGACATTGTGGCTATAAGTCAAATTCCCTCAACTTCCTGTCCTAATCTCCTTATGTAACAACGAAAAAAGAAAAACAACAGAATTATAATTGTACTCACTTTCACATCTTTTTCTCCAGTCACAGAGGATAAGCTGTTCATTTTCTTTTCAGAGATGATTTCTCCACCAGTGATCCTGATCTCTATACTTCCATTTCTTCCATAACCTGAATTCTAATCTCAAATATTTTCAACTTCTGTTGACAATATTTCCTATCGTCAAGTCTTTTATTTTCCTCTCTCGTTTCCTCTCCTTCCCTTTGCAGCCAAGCTCTTGAAAAGAATACTCCACGCAATGGTTTTCAAACCTGACTAAATATTAGAATCACGTGGGGAACCTTTGGAAGCTGCTGGCAACCAATCCCCTTCCCCAGAAATTCTGACGCAATTTCTCTGGAGTAGAGCACAGGCACTGGCGGTTTTTAAAAACTCCCCATGTGATTCTAATATCTGGCCAGCTTTGAAAGCCACTGTTCTACTAACTCAGACTACAGTTGCTCATTCCCTACTCCAATTAGTTTCTATTTCTATACTTCTCCTGAAACTGTTCTCTTAAAGGGCACCAATATCTACTTGATTTTCAAGTCCAGTTAAATATTTTTAGTTTTCACATCAACTTTTCATACTGAGCCTCTGTCAAAATTGACCACCCTACTTTTCTTCAAAAGTTTTTGCTTTCTATCCTTTGCACTGCTGCAGTGAAATCTTGCTTATTACTTAGCTTTTTGCTGATCTAAGTATGGGCCATGTAACAATGAAACCAAAATGACAGATTTCTTGTGTTTTGTAAATATAAAAAATAACTGTTCTATATGTATGCTTATGTGCTAGTGGAGGATTTCCTTAAAGTGAAGCTTCACTTAAGAAGATGGAGTGATTCTTCATTTAGCGAGTTTAGTTATGATAAAATGGTAAGAAGTAATATACATGTTGAAGAAAGCATCACAACAGAATTGTAGGAGTCCAAATTTAATACACTAGTTTTTAAAAGTCTAGATTATATGACATTTTATTATATAAAATCACTGTCTTAAGTTTTTTGTTCAAAAATGTTTTGAATACAAAAAAATATTGACAGAAATATTGACAGTTTTATAAGACATGGATTGGAAGGCAGAGTTTAGAAATAGGAACACTAACTGGGAGATTATTTCATTAATCAAAATGTAGGGGATAAAGGCCTTGGGTAAAAAACTTGAAAGTAAATGTGGATAAGATGAGACAAATGTGAAAGTGATTAAAGTCATAAGTGGAAGAACTCAATAATAGATTAAAATTTACAGTGAAGAATAAAGGGGGAAATATGATTTCAAAATATTTGGCCTGGCAATGGAAAGATTTGTGTAACAAGTGACATTATATTTAAAAAACAAACACAATGATTTGGGATGGGAGAAATGATTTCCAGTTAAGACCATTTTGAACCTAATGGCTGGCCATTTATGTGAGTCAGTGCCTTGTCAACTGCAGTAGATGGGAAATACCAGGACTGGAGATACTATTTTAAGCGTCATCCCTACAGAACTGGATATTCAAATCTTAAGAGTAGATGAGATTTCCAAATGGGTAATTATAAACAATAACAGTAAGAGAGCCAGAGAATGTTGAGAAACACCCGCATTAACAGAAGATGCAACATGATGTGATAAGAGAACATAACCTCTGAAATCAGACTTATTGTGTTTGTATTATGGTCTTAGCTCATACTAAATATGTGATCTCAGACTTTTAACTAGTCAGCTTCATTTTAGTCATCTATAAATTAAGGATAATATTATCTTCCTCACAGGACTGTGGGAGTCTTTGTGCCCACATTTGTGTGTGTGTGTGTGTGTGTTTAGACGGAGAGAGGGAGAGAATATAAATTATTACTCAATGAATATTTCTATTTTATGGTAGATAACATATAATTAAATAAAAACAAGTCAAAGTAGTGTGAGGGATTAGAAGGTACAAGAAACATGCAATGTTTTAGAAACCAAGGGAAGAGGGTTTTAAGGACAGTCATGGTCAACAATTTAAAAAATCATTAAGAAAAATTATTCCTAGAAAAGTACAAATCTCTCCATTATAATGATAATGAAAGCATAGTATGACATCTGCTAACTTACTACTTAAAACTGAAACATAAAGTACCTGTATGCATATTATCTTATTCACCTTATTAATGTGTAGAAAGGAGAAGCAATTAAATTCCAGATTTTTAAAAACATTGTTTTGATTTAAAACCCAAATTTTGGTTGGAAAAGCTATGCATGAATGAAATAAAAAAATAAAATAGTACCAAATGGTTTGCCAGTAAAAAGAAGGCTTTCTCTGACTACACATACCAGATTTCTCCTCAGTAGCAAATGCTCTTGGTTTCTTGTATTAACTTCTCACATTTTTGTGTACCTGTCCGAGCATATCTGAATATGATCATTATGTTTTTAAAAGGAGAATATGTGTGTGCACATACCTTCCTCTTTCTCTCTCTCCCTGTATTACTCCACATTTGGGGGATCATTCCCAAAGACACATACAGATTTTTTTCTTGTCCTTTTCGTCCTTTCCTCTTCCTTCTTCAAATTGCCTAATAGCATGCCAAAATTTATTTAGTTAGCTCCTTATTGATGGACACTTAGGGTCCATCTGTTAAGGCTCTGTGAAATGTATTGAGTCTTATAATTAACAGAAAGCTTTCATATGCTAACTGGAACCGTAAGAGAAAATTGCATTTTTTCCCCAGCTGTGCCCACAAGCTTAAGGCTAAACAGATTCTAAAATTATCAGGGCATTTCTGGGTTTTCACTCTGCTGAACTCCAATTCAAAAAGTGAAGGGGAAGAGAGGATAAATTAGGAGTTTGGGATTAACATATAGACTCTATTATAAATAAAACAGAAAACCAACAAGGACTTACTGTATAGCACAGGGAACTATACTCAATATTTTGTAATAATCTATAAGGGAAAAGAATCTTAAAAAGAATATATATATGTATATATATATATAACTGAATCACTGTGCCGTACACCTGAAACTAACACAACACTGTAAATCAACTATACTTCAATAAAGAGAAGCAGACATTGATCGACAATAATTTCATCATATTATATTATAATGTAGAAATTGATAACCTAATTGAACATTGATATAATTTTTAAAAAGGAAATCCACAAAAAAGGGAAGGATTTTTGAAGTTAGTATATATTGAAACTTCCAAATTCAGTATAACAACACAGAAATTGCATTGCGAGACTTATTAGAATCTTTCTGGAGGGGATGGGTTGGGAAAAAACATGATATATGGGTGACTAAATTACACGTGTGTCTTTGACTTAGCAAGACATTTTGATTGACCAAAGCCATGTGTACAATGGATATGCTTATCTAGTCTCACAGGAAGGCACACATCAGCTCAGTGTATTAAAGCAGATGAAGAAAACTCCATGAGGTAGGTGGGCTGGTTTGTTTTCTAAGTTCCTGCTCAACAAAAAATTACTTACTTACTTCTGGTTCCAATTTTTAGGGAGCTCAAATATAAGAAAAAAACAATTGCATAATTCTTTGTCTTTTGTGATTTAAGACATGCAGAAAATAGGATTGGCAGAGAATTATTTGGATGTGTATAATTTATAGATTTGGCCTCGAAAATATTGATAGTTTATCATAGTTTCATTTTTACACCTCCAGAAGAATAGGTTATTATTATTATTTTTATGGAAACTTGTGATTACAAATTAGAATTAAGCTGAATGAAGTTAAAGAGACATCGCAGCATCACATTCTCTGCCAGGGAAGAATTACATTTGCACAAGTAGAAAGTTCTTTGCAATTCTCACTAAGCTAAAGTGTATTTCTAGTTGTGTCTGTAGATTTGTGTCATTCTGAAAATAGCCACATCCTCCGTCTGCATTTTCCATCTAAAAACAATGTTTTTTAGGAATAAATTTCTTCCTGACATTCAATTTCTGAATATTCGCAAGGTTAAACTTGTATTCACCTCTATTCAAATGCGGATTCTCTGAACTGCAATTGTGTGGCTATTTCATACATTGAACCTCAGACAAAACATATCACATTCAAATGATATATTGTAAAAGGACCCAAAGTGTGTATGCATGTGTAGGGGGTGTGTCAGTATTGCATAGCAGTTATGTGGATGGATAGATACAAAACATAGAACCATGTACCGTACGCATAGATAACTATTTTCCAATAATTAAAAATGAGATCGTCTTCACTCGAAAATAATACAAAGAACATTTTAAAATCTAGTTTTAAAATTTCATGTGATCATTTCTACCATTATGTCTGTTTTTTCAGTAGAACTTATATTAAATCAATGATTTTGTTGTTTAACAAGGAAAATAGTCTTAAAGATACCAAGGTGTTAAATAATCACTATTATTTGTAATATAAGCACATTTTAAACAACTTAAATGTATACTACAAAAAGAATAGTTAAATGGTGATATATCCATGTTATGGAATACCCTACACACCACTGAAAATAATGACATACGTCTATATATGTTGACATGAAAGGGGTATTTGATATATTGATAAATTGTTTCTTTGAGTGAAAACTACTCTATTTGTATAAATATAATTATACACCTGCAGGGCTGTAGCATTGTGCAACTCTAGCAGGTAAGTAATTCAGTAGCATCCATATTATATATGCATTATAGACATTTCTGCATACAAATGCACATTGAAGAGAAATTATTAGCACTTAAAAATGTAGTTATATTTATGTAGAAAAAGTTATAGTGGTAAACACTGCAAATTATAAATAGCAGAAACCCTTAATAGGTAGGATGGTGGAAAGGGTAGAGATGAGGTTACTTTTGCTTTTCATTTTTGCTTTACACACCTTTGTATTGCTTGAATTTTTCAATTGAATTTGCATTAACTCCACAATATTTTTAATATAACTATAATTGGAATTCTACTTTGTGAATTGTATGTCTAACTCATGTTCTTTCCTTTTAATCATCAATTTCTATACTGACTTCACAAAAATGCCATACTCCCACCAATTAAAGAAACCAAAAAATAAAAAAGAAGCAAAATAAAGAAGTAAGTAAACTGAAACCAAATCTTCTCTTAGGGATATCACATTTTGTGCCAGGCCTTGAAATGAGATGTGTAAACTATCTTTGACTTCTCTCTTTCTTGAAGATATTTGACTTAAATAATCAACTCCAAACGTTGCCATGTCCCAAAAAAGATATCTTTACTCTACATTCTTTCTAAAATACTAGCCTGATTCAGACTAGTATCATCTTACTGGGATTACAGTTAGTAACTTCTTCACTCGTTTCCCTTCCTTTCATTTCTTACCTTGCTGTACATTACTATAGGGTTAGTTTCCTGAAGCATAGATGAAATCATGTTATTATACTTATCAAAATATTTGTGGGCCCCATCATTCACAGAATAAGTTTCAAATTTCTAGGCATAACATCTAGGACCTTTCATGTCCTGATGCCAAATTGCATGCCTTATTAGCATAAATTTAAACTGCACCCTTCCAATCACTCCTAAACTTCCATAAATATAATGTGCCTTTTCATGCCTCTAAGTCTCTTTACTGTGTAGTTTACTTCTCTTATTCTCCTCATCCTTCAAGTATCACTACAAATACTACTCTTTCTAGGAAATAAACTATTTTAGCTGACAATGGAGTTAAATACACCTGTTTTCCTACAGGACTTTGCTTGACCTATATTAGAGATCTTATTTCACCTGCAATACCTTGGTTGATTTTTAATCTGTTTTGCTCTTCACTAAATAATTTATTACTTAGAGTTAGGACCTACTATCAACTGATCTATGAATTCTCAGGATTCCTAATAAAATTGTGTTTGATGAACTTGTTTGCCTTGCTTTTAGCCAGGTAACTTAGAGTTCCTTTAGCCTTATTAGGAAATACATACACTTATTAGGAAACACGGTTGATGAGGTTGCTATATATGAACAAGTCTACAGCAAAAATAAGTGTCACCTTAGTTCTATTCCAAAATACGTTTATGTCCTACCAATCTGTTTCAATTGATTTGATATTTCCAACTATTTGTGGATTTGCATTTTTGTCTTGTTGATGCTCTAAGGATATGCTTTCCAGTATATAGCCATTAGACACATGCACCTATTTACATTTATATTTAATTAATCAAAATTAATTAAAATAAAGGATGCACTCCACAGTTTTTCTAGCCACATTTAAAAGCTAGAAATCTATATTATAGATTTAGCCACATCTAAAGATCTAGATCTAGGCACATCTATATTATATAAATTTCCATCATCACAGAATTTTCTATTTGTTGTGCTGCTCTACAGGTTAAACTCAAAATACAAATTATATCTCTGCTCAGTTGGTGACATCCTGATGGATAAATGGCATGCTTTACAATTGAATCTTAGCATTGCTTTTACCGAAGTAGTACCTATATCTGTACAACTAGCTTACTAGGCAACTGATATAAGGACTAATATTTCTCTAATATTTCAAAATTTACTTTCAATAATACAGTTGATGGCATATATCCTCTTACACATCCCTTTATACACACATCACCTACATTGGAGTAGGGTATGAGGAATTGACTATGCATATTTGCGAAATGCATATTATTAAATGAAAGTCCCAGCTCCCGGTGACAGAAGATCTGACCATTCTGAACATCCCATTGGCCAATTTAGCATAAATGTCAAAGAAGGGACCAAGAGAGAATAGATGTTTAGAGCTCAGAATTTAAAAAATCCACTTGTTTTCACCTTTAGTGCGGAAATGTCCCGTCCTTACTCAAAGGTCACCCCAGTGTCATGATTTCAAGCCTTTATACCATGGCATTTATTTTGCTCACTCTCTTCACCCTTCAAGGCTTACCTTGAACTTATTTCCCCCAGTTTTTCTCCATGCTGGTTAGGAAGTCTGCAAGTATAGAACAAAATAAAAAAAAGGAAATTCCTCTCCTTGGGATGAGGACTGGCCTCTCTTTGATATAGTATGTTGGATCCTGTGATAGCTACTTTTTTTATGCAGACTTAATATATATTTGCTCATCTAACATAGAAGTTGAAACTTTGGCATCTGCCTGACAACCACCACCTTGCTGCTTCCATTTCTCACCTATAAAGAAACTTGCTGTCCTTTTTGTTAACTAGATGAGCTATATTTTTCACTTTGAAAAGACATACCCCTGTTGCTTTGATGCTGAGAGACTGCCTCATGACATTTTTTTCTGTTATTAAGGTACTGTAGTTTTGATATCATAATTTTCAGCAGAGGTTCATTTAACAAATGAGTGAACGAAGGATCAAATTGTTATTACTGGGGACATAATAACCTCTACCAACTGACCTTCAGTAATGGAGAGACTCCTTGGTGGGAAGAGGGTTTTCATGCCAACACTTTCCTGATAGAGTGTGTCTATAGCTTTATATTTAATATGAAGAGTCAAAAAAAATGTCTTAGAAAAGCTAGGGAACTAAGTTGTACTGTTAGCTTCTTTCAAAAGTGGAAGCAAAAAGGATATAGGGGCAGTTAACACCCTCAAAATTTTAGTCTAATCAATTTCCACAAGAATATTTGAAAACTATTCATCCCACAAAATTAATTTTCACTAATTACATTTACCAAGTTCACTTCTGCAATGCTCTTTTTATGTGAATAATGTTTTCTTTAGCACATTATGTAAAATATCATGTATATGTAAATTATGGTTGAATTGCTTTGAGAATAGGGTACTCTTCAATTTATGGGTATTAACACTAACCACAGCAAAAACAGGAAACAAAAAGGACACTGTTTTCTCTACTTAGTATAACCAATCTCTTATGCCTTATATTTGTTTTTATATAACTATAGAAATATATTTGTATTCTTCAGAATTGCAAAACTTAATTTTAATCAGGGACCCAAATGAACAAATACTTCCCATTATTTTAAACCTCTTTATTTTCTGCAGTCATACTTTTGTAAGTTACTATAATGTGAAACGTCAAAAGATTTCTCTGGGCAGTCTAAAGATCACTTTGTTAGGATTGCTAAACAGATGTATTCAAATGTATTTTCATGACTGAATTTTTATTAAGCAAGTTCAATGTTTACCTTTTCCTTGCCTGTATGAAAAATGTTATAGGATTTTTCTGAAAATAACATCATCCAGATAAAAATGTTGAAAATATCCCAAACCACATAAGGCTCATAAAGAGTGAGGGAAGCAAGTATGCCAGCTAATCTAGTTCACTATTCTCATAAAGGGCAGTGGTGGCACTTTAGAGCCAGTACATCTATTCATTTTCATGGTAATAAAACCATTCCTGAAAGTGCCTTTGTCCAGAGCAAATGGCTTTGTGTTATAACATGATGTACTTCAGAGGTGAGTTGTCATAGATCACCAAATAATGTGACCATCTTTGCAAACTGAGACTATATTACCACTTTTCCAAAATTTACCCGGTCTTTCAATGGAAAAAAGGTCTAATATAAATGCCATCATGGCCAACAAATGGAAAGGGATGCAGAGGAAATAAATAGGTATTTCTCCATTCTCATAGAGAAACATGTTACATTTTTGCATTTAAACATCAAAGGAAAGTTAACATGCTATAAAAGAGAAAATTCTGATGTAAAGATTATTGGTTAAAAGTGAGGATTATGAAAGCAATATTTATAGGTATTTAGTGGATATGACTTGATCCTTTTAGGAGAAGTGTGTAATTTAATACACTTTCAAACTATATTTATATTGTTAATTACAATACCCTCATTAAGCAGAGTCACTAAAGTACAAAAAAAAAAAGAAAGTATGTTGGGCTTCCTTGGTGGCGCAGTGGTTGAGAGTCCGCCTGCCGATGCAGGGGACGCGGGTTTGTGACCCAGTCCGGGAAGATCCCACATGCCGCAGAGCGGCTGGGCCCGTGAGCCATGGCCGCTGAGCCTGTGCGTCCGGAGCCTGTGCTCCGCAACGGGAGAGGCCACAACAGTGAGAGGCCCGCGTACCGCAAAAAAAAACATATGTTTACAAATGAATTCCTCATATAGATCACAAATGTTATATAGACTGATATTTACCAAAAATATATCAAATAATTGCATTTTCTGATTATAATTATATAGGATAGTTATGCATTTGGATTCTCAAGGATATTTTATTATAAACCATAATCATCCATTCTACCAAAAATGAATGAGAAATAGCAAATAACTACGAAGGGAAAAGACTAGAGAAGACACACATTAAAGGAAAGAGGATAAAAATGTTCCTAGTTTTTGTATTAAACTTTTAATTCTGCTCTTACTGCTGATTTTTTTTAACATCTTTATTGGAGTATAATTGCTTTACAATGATGTGTTATTTTCTGCTTTATAAAACAATGGGAGTCAGTACACTGCAGTACACCTGCAGTCTCAGTTCAGGGTTACTATGTCTTAACTTAGATTTAAAAAGAGGTCAGGATAGAAAAATCGTTCATTGGCAAAAGAATGCTTCTGATCGGGTCATCGTTTTACCACACTGTTTTCAATATATAATTCTCATGGTTAATTGAAACACAGTGCTAATTGAGCTCAGTCTTGATGGGTGTTTCAGAGACTAGGCTAGTATAGTTCTATAGTATAGTTCAGAGGGGATTAGGACCAGCCACTTCTCTTCTTCCACCAGTGGGCACAGCAGAGCTAAGCAGATGGCAATTACTATATTCCTCAATCACATTTCTCTTGGTTCATAAATTATCTGGTGCATAGACTAGTGGCCCCTATAGACCCACACCGATAGTCTCTCTGTCTAAAAGTGGTTTATATTAAAAAGTTAGAAATGACCTTTGTGTTGATCTGGCTCAAATATGCTCATACATTTCAAAACTTTATAATATAAAGAATTCTTCAAAAATGGACACCATAATATCCTCCAAGGACATTCAGTGCTGTAAAGGTGCCTAATGTTTTATTGTTGGACAGTTCAAATGATTGTAAATTTTTAATATATTCATCATTACAAATTTCTTGCCTTCTGAAGAAATACTGAAAATTTGCTTCTATTTTTGACAAGTTAATCTTTCAGATTATTTGAAGACAATTAGGTTCTGTGATTGATAGTGATAGCTATAGTTTTGCTACTCCTCCTGCTTCTTCATCTTGTATTTCTTTTAACATTTCCCTGGGAGATCATATCCCAATGCCAGGTGGTATAGACCAGGTTTTCTCAACCTCAGCACTATTGACATTTCAGGCCAGAAATTACTTGTTGTTGGAGGATGTCCTGTGTATTACAGAATGTTCAGCAGCATTCCTGGCTTCTAACCACTAGATTCCAGTGCAACCCCCGCCCACATTTTTGACAGCCAAACATTTCTCTAGATATTGCCAAATGTCCCCTGACAAGGTAATCAAAGAACACTCTTCCCCACAACCATGCAAAAAGAATTCCCTGTCATCAGGGAAATTCATGGAGAAGTATACTTGGGTTGATAATGTCTGTGACTGACATCATCAGTTGTCTCCCCAAAACAATTCTTTTTTTTTTTCTATCTATTAAGAGAAGCCCGATGGGTATGAATATGTTGAAAAAAAAATTTCCCAATTTCCTACGTGGAGAAGCTACTCAACACAGCTGTGGCAAATGAAAAGAAAATAGAAGGTACTAGGTGATGCTTCTAGAAAAGCCCTTGGAAAGAAAAGGAAATTATCCTGCATCATTTGCCCTGTGTCCTGTGTACTTACTACCTAGGCTGTAAGTACAGTGTTGAATTTTGTAAGCCATGAAGACTAAGCAAGACTCTAAAATATTGGAACAGGAAGATTTCAAGTATCTTGGTCCTTGATCATGTCCTTGGCTCGTCCTTGATCAGCCCAGACTAGCTATTCCAGACATCTTGTTGCGGGGATAGAAAGGGGGGTGGTGGAATTTTTTTAATCCACTAGTTTTGTTTTGCCTTCTATAAGGAATTTAATTTAACACAATCTCCAACTAATAGCTTGGCTTTAGGAAAAAGTAAAATGAATGTCTATATTATAACTATCCCAAGTCTTTTCTCATGTTGAGGCAGTTTTTATATACGCTTATTTTCAGTCATTCCGCATTTACCCTGTTTCACCTATAATAAGCAAGGTATTCTACTCAGTCCAAAATATAAAGATATAAACAATATATTCCTTCAGAGAATTTCTTAGGATAAGAAAACACTTTTATGAGACTGCTAGTGTTTTGTTATAATCATACGTAAATTATCAGAAAACAATTTTATGAGACTGCTAGTGTTTTGTTACAATCATAAGTAAATTATCAGAAGAAAAGGAAAGTATTAGACAAGATAGGTGATGAGCTTCAATAAGAAAGATTAAAAACAGTAATAATACAATGTCAATGTTGAATCATTCAAAATGTATGATAAAAGCAGGAGTGGCTCTTTCTGAAAAATTCATAATTTTTAATCTGTGACCTCACAATCACATATAAGGGGACATAAAAAAAATCTGAGTTTAAAATTTCCAAAACTGACTGTTGGCTATTCATTTGATTGGTCTTTTAACTGTACACACATGTATGTCAAGACCAGTATGTTTTCAAGTGCTATTAGGCTCAAACATTTTTGTTGTTGTTTCATGATATATAATATCTTCACCCCAAAGACCTTTGCTGAGAAACCAACAAATGTTTTCCTACAGATACGCTACTTGGAAGAAGCTTCCTGCTAAAGAATCCCTCACACACGTGTGGATGTGCTCCTGTCTTCCCTGTGCATATCTTACTGATTGCATTCCTCTCACTCCCATCAGCAGATTTGCTTCACGAGCACTAGACTGTGTCATTACTTATGACTCATCAGTTGTGGCATAATCATATCAATTCGTGCCCAATGTCTTCTGTCCTCATTTAAATACAAATTTTTCTTCTATTGCCAAGCTATCAAATATATTTTATTCACTGAGTCTTGTAATAAGATGTGAAACAGCACAGTCTGCACTCAGCAGCAAGATAAAAAAAAAAGTTGTAACATTCAAATTATTGCATGCAGTTTTCCGATATACTCCTTTTTTGAAAATCTAACAACTATGCAATCATATATGTATGCACATATATACATATATATGCTGATTACAGTTAGTAATCTGAGTAAAAACTTATGAAAAAATCAGGAAATTATGATAATTTTTTTTTTTTAACATTTGCACAGCTATCTTGGAAGTGATACAGAATATAAAAGTCCTGATATTCTCTTATTTAGTAATGCTTGAATTCCCACCTACTGAAGGAAAAGAAACTCCAGACTTTTGAACCTGAAAGTCAAATACTGTAAGTGGAATTTCTCTATTTGTAATGAAATACAATGAAAGGTAAACACACATTCGCAGAGTTTCATTTACAATACTCTTTTAGTTTTATATATTTAAGCACCATCATTTGAGTTTATTATTCATTTTGTTTAAGATGTTATTAGTACAGTTTCCCCCTATTGTTACTTTAGTGCTGAACTCCAATTTCTCAGGGGTCTGTTATCATAAATAATACTTCTGTGTTGCATGACCTCAGTTACCACTGAAACCTGCAGTAGTGGCGGAAAATAAAAACAACTGAATGCCAAACTTTCCCAAATAATTTTACCACATATTATAACTTTTAAATTCCCATTTATTTAGTTTCTACTTATTGACAGATTGGAGTTTAACCATAACCAATTTTGAAAGACAGAAGTACAATTGCATTATAACACAGCTTGGTTAAAATTCCATATTAAAATTATGTTTTGATATTTTCCAGTACCCTTGTTAATAATTCTCTGCTATCTTGGGTACATCTCAGATGCTTACATTTCTACATAACAAAAATAAAAAGAACTCAGAAAATTAAAATTGATGAAAATTATAGAGCAATGATCCAAATTTTTGAATGAACAAAACCAATCTTGGTGATGTCATTCAATGCAACTCCATTTTCGTCTTTCATGGTTCAACAAGATTTCTTTCAGGAAAGTTTCCTTAATCTACTAGATGAAAATCCTAGCACTTCTGTAATTTCCATTCTGTTTTGTTTAAATTTTCCATTCTGTTTTGTTTAAGTTTATATCCTCTATTTTTGTTGTCCTTGTTTTTTTTCTCTAAACAATAATAAACTAACTCTGGATTCAACTCCGCCTTTGAGAAAAACATATAAAAAACACCAAAAGACCAAACACCAAAAAGACACCAAACCATTAAATATTACAGGGCCAAAATACTGAAGAAAAGGGTACTTCGGAGCAGAAAGAGCACTGCTGATAATCCTTTGACCCTTGAAAGATTTTCCCATCTGTAAATGTCTATTGCTAGGCTGAGAAGCTAAGCAGAAATGTTAATAATCTTACAGGGCTGAGGGGAATAAAAAACATGGGTAAAGACACTACAAGTGAGGCCCCTTTTAAACACCCAAGGCTTTCATCTGAAACCTCAAAGGCCCAAGAGCAAGAATGGAAATGCAATAGATTACCATTCACAAGAATTGCAGCCTAACCACAAACCAGTTTAATTGCTGTTTCCTTGGAAGTGATCTGCACAGCTTAGGCCACCCCAAAAAAACAAAATTAGTCTTCTGTGAAAAATGGTAATGCAAACCAGATTTTTTTTTAGCTTATCATAAGAATCTTCATAAGCAATGAGCATTATTTAAATGTGTATATGTGTATGTATATATGTCTATAAAATAAAATACTAAAAGATGAGTTTGACTAAAAACTAAAGAAAAAATATTGACAACAGGAACAAGCCCAGATCCAAATACTAGGGTCATCAGACTTAGACTTTAAATACTTGTGATCCAATAAAGAAATTTAAGGAAATTCTAAGCATAAAATAGTAATCAAAATTAAGAACTCAAAAGGTGGGCCAAGGAGCACTTATATGCATAACATATGTTTAGAGTTAACCAGAATTAACAAGTAAGTAGAATTCCAGAAGGAGATAAGAGATGTAATGAGCAAAAGCCACATTTAAATAAGTAAAGGCTTAAAATTTTTCATCACTTTGGAAAATTCTAAGTCACAGATTCAGGAAGTACTGCAATGAAGCAGGACAAATATAGAGATAACCATATAACTCCTAATTTAAAACTAAGTTAATGACAAAGAGACTATTTTAAAAGTAGTTCTAGAAAAAAGACACATTACTTACAAAGGAGTGACAATATGATGTAGAGATGACTTCTCAAATAGAAGTCAACTGCCAACTAGAATTCTACACACATTTAAAATGTCCTTTGATATAAGGGAAAAAATGAAGCCATTTCAGAAAAACAAAACAAGTGAGAAATTGTCTACATCAGATATAAACTAAACTAAGGGAAATAATGCTATTCTTAAGGCACAAGAAAAATTATTCCAGGTATATATACATAGAAATTCAGAAACAAATGTCATGTAAGGAAAGAATAAAATATGTGGATAAATATAAATGAATATTGACCATGTAAACAAAAAAATGCTGTAATGTAAAATTTTAAATAAAAATTGACAAAAACTACCTAATAAAATATATCAAAAGCATTCTAAGATATTTATATTTTAAGAAAAGTGATTAAAGTGTTATTTTACATTAGACCTTAAGTCAAGGAATCATTGTAATACACAGGGTAAAATCATAAGATACTAAAACTAGTAAGATAATAAAGGAGCAAATGGAAGAATAAAAATGCTTAATTAAAATGATGGCAAGAAAGGAGAACAAAGAAAACATAACAGATGGAAAAAACAGCAAGGTGGTAGATTAAAATCTAAGTATCTTTAGCTAGATATAAATGATTTTAATACTCCAATTAAGGAAAATTTCAAAAATAAATTTTAAAGTCTTTTAAGTGCTTTTTACAAAAAAATAAAAATAAAAGGATATAGAAAGCCTGAATAAAAAAGATGAAAAATGCTTTATCATGCTAACACAACCAAAAGAAAGCTGGTGTAGCTATACTGCTATAAGAGAAAATAAATTTTATGGCCTGAATGAGTACTAGGGATAATGACATAATTTTCATAATGTTAAATGAGCAGTATACCAGGATGATACGGCACTTTTAAATTTGTATGCATGTAATAATGGGAGAAATATATGAATGTATAATCATATTACAAATTTTACCATGTTAACTATTGGAAGAAATAGAAAAAAATCATCAGTAAGAATTTAGAAGATTTAACTATCTCTATTAAAAAATTTGGGGGCTTCCCTGGTGGTGCAGTGGTTGCGCGTCCGCCTGCCGATGCAGGGGAACTGGGTTCACGCCCCGGTCTGGGAGGATCCCACATGCC
>NC_041224.1:111204621-111294815 GCF_002837175.3 Physeter macrocephalus | reverse complement strand
AAAAAAAAATTTGGCCTAATTAACACATATAAACCATTGCACTCAAGAACTCAAAATGTATTCTTTTGATGTACAGATTTAATATTTATTCAAATGCAACATATGCTGTTCCATAAAGCAAGTCTTGACGAATTTAAAGGATTGAAATAATACATTTTTTGACACCAGTTGAATTAAGTTAGAAATCAACTACATGACAACTAAGTCAGGCAACCTATTCCTAAAAAAGCCATAAATCACAACATAAATGTCAATGAAGATTAGAAAACATTTTAAATGAATGAAGAAGAAAATATGACATATTGAAAACTCATGAAAATTTATAACCTTAATGGTATATATTAAAAAGGAAAAAGAAAAGCTAAATTCAATAATCTAAGTACCTAAATCAACAGCTTAAAACAGAATAAGCCTAAAACATTTAACATAAAGAAGCTAGAAACCAAACAGTAAACCAAATCAAATGAGATTAGAAGCCATATAAAAAATTAAGATGTTAACAGAAATGGGTACATTATGAATCACACAGTCAAGAAGGTTTTTTTTTAAAGTTGTCCCCTTGTAAAGAAAAGTAAAATCACTAATCTGCAAAACTTGGGGTGGGGAGAGAAGGGAGAGAAGGAGGAAGAGGACAGAAGAATGTGCAGTAATTATAAAACACAATGTAATGACAGATCCTACAGAATAAAGAAATTCATAAGATTTGAGATACTTTATGCAAATATATTTGGCAATTTAAACTAAATGGAAAAAAATCTTTGAAAATTACCATTTACCAAAACTGACATAAGAAGACATAAAAATTAAAGTATCCCTATACCTACTGAAAAAAGTTAATCTGTAACAAATAAGTTCGTCACACACATGCAAAAATTGTAGGTCCCATTGTTTCAATGGAGAATTCTTCAAAATATTTACAAAGGAAATAAAACCAACCTTACACACATATTTCCACAGATAAAAAAGAAATAGTTCCCAGTTTGTTTTATGAATCTAGCATAACATTAATTTGGAAACCTGAGAAAGATGTTACAAGAAAAGACAATTATAGGCCAATCCCTCTTATGAACACAGATACAAAAATTCTAAATTAAATATTATGCATCAAATCCAGCAATATATAAACCATCAGCATTTTTGCATTTGCTAAAGAAATGAATATGTTTTCATATCCAAATTTTTGAAACACAATTTATCACCTTAATAGTATAAAGTAGAAAAATCATATGAAATTCTCCATAATTAAAAAACAATAAATTCTAAATATTATTCATGATAAAAACTATTACCAAAACTATGAATGTGGAAAGAAATCCCTAATTTATTAAAGGCTATCTCTGAAATGGCTGTAACAAACATCTTTTGTACTGGTGACATACTGGATATTTCCCTCTTGATACTGGGAACAAGAAAATTATACCCTCTATTAATTTTGTTCAACATTTTACCTGACAATATAAATAGTGAAAAAGACAAGGAGAAAAAAAAAGATTAAAGAACCTGAAAGGAAGAAATGAAACTATTTTTCATAGAAAATCTTAAATAATCTACAGATAAACTATTTTAGTATATAAATACATTCACAAGGTAGTTAGCTATGAGTCATCAATTGTATTTCCACTTACCAAAATACAAAATTTGAAAAAATGATTCCACTAATATTAATATTACAATCAATTATCCAGGAATTAGTCTACTAAATAGAGTACAGACCTCAAAACAGAAACCTAGAAAGCATTATGCAGAAATTTTTGAAAATGAAGATATTAGTTACCTGGAAAAGGTTAGGAGAAAATTATCCTAAGAAGGAGTTGAGAGGGATTCTGGGTTGCTAGTAATGTTTAATTTCCTGACCTATGTTGTTGTTACTTATGTTTATTGTAAAATTCTAGTCTATTTTTCTTGATATTTTGTGATATCCATTGAAATGCATATTATGTGCTATTCGTTATGATATATATTTATGATTTGTGAATATTTTTCTATGCATGTGAAACAATAAAATATTTATTTTAAAAAACTGACTTAATATATTTTATTAAGATATTCTAGGATTTGTACATCCTATATCTTTTGACATGCTGTCTATATTGATTTTCTTATTTGAATACTTTTTTCAAAAATATTTTCAGTATATGCTCTGTATGCCAAGCCAATTAATTGAAGCTGAATGTGCCTGGGAATTTTTTTTTAATATTCTCAGTGTTCAATAGCATTTTAGTTGGATATAAAATTCTGCATCAGAGCTGTTTTCCCTCAATACTTTAATAATATCCCATTATATTCTTGCAACCAGGTTACAGGTATCAAAACTTCATAGAAAGGTCATTTTCAGTCCACTGTAGGTGATCAGCTCTTGTTTGTTTGCTGTTAGAATTTTTGTTGACTTAACCTAACTGAAATAACTACAGAAGGCACATCCTTTTCAAGAACACACAGGATGTTTTACAAAATAAAATAACCATATACTGACCAGAAAGCAAATCTAAATAGATTTCAAGGTATTTAAATCATTTAGATATGTCCTCTGGACAAAACACCTCGAGAAAAGCATTATATTTTATTTCTTTGTTTCAAATTCTACAGAGGAAGGATGTCTAATTTCTCTTATTTCTGATAAATGTAATGTAGTGTTAAATTGGTTTAGCCCTTCTTTTCTGGCCTCTTTGTGTCATAGCCCTTACAGTTTTTGTTTTTGTTTATTTTTATTGTTCTTGTTTGCTTGTTCTTTTGGTGAAAGCCTATTTTTTCCCTCAGTTTTTAAAGTTTGTTTCTAAAGTACTAATTGACATTGATCAAGCTAATATACTTAATGATTATATCCATCTCTCATCGTTTCCCCAACCCTAGGTTAAATTGTTTCAAAGTTGACACTGGTGGTTAATTTCTTCTATTGGTTACATTTACTCTGCCTTAGGGAATAGTGAGACAGAGACTAAAGAGTGGACTAGAATTTGGAATTCAACAAATAATGAGGTTTGGGAAAGACAGTGGCTATAGAAATGTAGATAAGCATGATACATGTCAATACAATGCTTACTCTTTACAATTTAGTCACTGATCAGATATGAGTTATGAAAGAAGCAATGGAAAAAAGAGAACTTTTGAGAGTATGGACGTAATCTTAAGTTTGACACTGGATTTCTAAACCAAAGAGAATATCATTTACTATAATGGAAAACGGAAGAAGAGATGAACTTGGGTGGGTAAAATGAATTTACAGTGAACAAGAAAAGATCAAGCTCTAGGAAATGTCTCCCAGACACAAATTAGAGAAATAAAATGAACCAATGAAGAGAACAAAATAAAAATGTCAAAAAATAGAAACAAAACTGGAAGCCTGCAATGTCACAGAAGACAAAAAAAAAGATTTCAATGAATATTGACTATAGCAAATAGATAGTTAGCAACATATAGAAAATTTGATTTGGTACAATAATAATTATTTAGCTTAAAGAATATTTCTGACCAAAGAACAATAATTTGGATCAAATGTTATATTTTGGTAAATACTTTTCTAATTCTATTTCTTTAACTACATTTCAATCTAGGTGAGATGGCTATAATTCTTAAATTACTTCCTACTATTTTCTAGCTACTCAATTAGATTATTATTTTTTTTTTAATTTACACACTGTGTTTTATTTAAGGCTTCTATTTCTAAAGGAAAAAATTTTATGAGTAACCTAAATTTAACTGGTTCCCCACGTGGTCCAGTCTCAGGATGGTGTCATATTAAAAGAAACAGTTGGTTCTGATCAGTAGACAGAAAGGAACTTACAACACTTCAAATCTTTTCTGAGTCTTTGGACCTTTATGCACAGGAAACCATTTTTATAATTTTCTCTCCCCATCTCTGCCTTCTCAGTATCATTTGCAGGAATGATAGCTGTTCCCCAGTAACTTTTTTTTCCACTCTTTATTTCCCATACCTCAAAATTCTCCAAATTTCAATCCTCACAAGTTGTATCTCTCCTCATCCTGCCTTTTTTTAAAAAAACATCTTTATTGCAGTATAATTGCTTTACAATGGTGTGTTAGTTTCTGCTTTATAACAAAGTGAATCAGCTATACATATACATATATCCCTATATCTCTTCCCTCTTGTGTCTCCCTCCAACCCTCCCAATCCTGCCCCTCTAGGTGGTCACAAAGCACCAAGTTGATCTCCCTGTGCTATGCAGCTGCTTCTATTTTACATTTGGTAGTGTATATATGTTCATGACACGCTCTCACTTCATCCCAGCTTACCCTTCCCCATCCCTGTGTTGTCAAGTCCATTCTCTACATCTGCATCTTTATTCCTGTCCTGCCCCTAGGTTTATCAGAACCATTTTTATTTTTTAGATTCCATATATATGTGTTAGCATACAGTATTTGTTTTTCTCTTTCTGACTTCACTCTGTATGACAGTCTCTAGGACCATCCACCTCACTACAAATAACTCAATTTTGTTTCTTTTTATGGCTGAGTAATATTCCATTGTATATATGTGCCACATCTTCTTTATCCATTCTGTCAATGGACACTTAGGTTGCTTCCATGTACTGGCTATTGTAAATAGAGCTGCAATGAACATTGTGGTACATGACATTTTTTGAATTATGGTTTTATCAGGGTATATGCCCAGTAGTGGGATTGCTGGGTCATATGGTAGTTCGATTTTTAGTGCTCATGGAACATTCTCCAGGATAGATCATATCTTGACACAAATAAAGCCTTGATAAATTTTAGAAAACTGAAATCATATCAAGTATCTTTTCCAACCACAATGCTATGAGACTAGATATCAATTACAGGAAAATGTCTGTAAAAATACAAACACATGGAGGATAAACAATACACTACTAAAAAACCAAGAGATCACTGAAGAATTCAAAGAGGAAATCAAAAATCCCTAGAAGCAAATGATAATGAAAACTCTGACAATGAAAACTCAGATTATTTTTAAAGTCTAACCTCTTTTCATTGACTTCTACCTGTATCATCTAATTATTACTGGGAGGCAATCATATACTATGGATAACCTTATTATAACTTACCTCTTTTGAAAGTTTGCAAGAATATACTCATGGATGTTTTTTCTTTTTATTACTATATCACACCTCTGAAATTATATACCAAGGGACAGAGTTGTGTACCTGTAAATAATGGAGAAATATATTAGTAATATTATTAGAAACAAATTTAAGTAGAAATATATGTATCTAAAATTATTCTTTATCGGAACAAGAGAATTAAAAGATAAACTAAATATAATGAAATCTTTGATTAGGAGAAGATTGGGAAGGAAAAATATTTGAAAAATAAAACAATGTTGAGCTAGTTTATATTACGTTTTTGGGGGAGAAAGTCTATTACCAACAATAAACTAAGTGAATTTTTAATAATTGAAATAAGATATCACAAGAAAAAAGTCAAGAAGTAAATCAGTGAAAATACAGGTAATGAAGAAAATTACATGATTCAAACTTAAACAAAACTTGGATATTTATTCTATGTAAGTGGGACAGAAATTATATGATTTGGAGAACAGAATACAAGGAAGAACAGATAAAATAGGCACAAATAACTTACTGTTACACTTTAATATCAAATAGAAAGGATAGAGAAGAAGTTAAAGAAATATTCTTATGAGACCTCTTTATAGGCTACATATGGACTAAATATGTCAGAGAAACATTTGCCTTATGGTTGCTTTAATTTTTGGTCTCAACAAGAACAATAAAAGAATATTTGCACGAGTAATTGCACAAGTCACTTAACATAAAAATTCAACTTATAGCTACCGATCGGTTTTATTTATAGAAAAATAAGTTTAGAGTAATATAAAGTTATGGTGAAACAGGCATATAAGTGTATGTGTTGGTGAAATTTGAAAGGAGTGGATTATGCTTTGATAACTTCAGTAGTTGCTTCAGGAAGATGAATTTTTATTTAGGAATATAAAATATAAGATAAAGGAACAAAAATAGTAAAATACAAAAAACAGAATTCCATACAAACAAGTATAAAGAGAAAAAAAAAATGAATTCATCTATCAAGTTAAAAGGAAAGCACTTTTGGGCTTCCCTGGTGGTGCAGTGGTTGAGAGTCCGCCTGCCGATGCAGAGGACGCGGGTTTGTGCCCCGGTCCGGGAGGATCCCACGTGCCGCGGAGCGGCTGGGCCCGTGAGCCGTGGCCGCTGAGCCTGTGCGTCCGGAGCCTGTGCTCCGCAACGGGAGAGGCCACAACAGTGAGAGGCCCACGTACCGCAAAAAAAAAAAAAAAAGAAAAAAAGGAAAGCACTTTTAAAATTAAAGAAAATATAGTACAACAGTTGAAAACTATGACTCAAATGACAAGATACCACAATCATTTTTCAAAATGTTCTCACCAATTCTGTGGAGGGATATTTCAGGATATTTGAATTTATTAACATAGGGAATGGTAGCATACAAATTCATGGAAAAATATATAGTTAAATATTTCTGCCTATTTGGTTTGAAATACTCCTCTAAAAATTAACAAAAATGATTAGTTTCCATTTCCCATGCGTCCTATTGCTCCATAACAAATTACCATAAATTTAGTGATTCAAAATAATATCCAATTATTAATCTCACAGTTTTGTAGATCAGAGGTCCAGGCAGACTCTACTAGATTCTTTGTTTATGAACTCATAAGTCCAAATTCAAGGTATCAGTAAGGCTGATTTGTATGTGGAAGCTCTGGGGGAAAAGTTACCTCTAATCTCATCCAGGTTCTTGCAAGAATTCAGTTCCTTATGGTTGTAGGAATGAGGATCTCACTTCCTTTCTGGTTGTCAGCTAGGGGTCAAGCTCAGCTGCTAGACTGAGGACATTCCCTGGTCCTCGCCCAAGGCCCCTTCTGTCTTCAAAGCCTTTACAGGTACACTAAATTCTTCTCATGCTTCAAATCACTATGACTTCTCCTACTGCAAGCCAGAGAAGACTCTGCTTTTAAAGAGTTAATTAATTAGATTAAGCCCACCTGGATAGAAAGTAAGACTCCTGCTTATTTTCTAAGACAAAACTTAAGATGGTTTATCTAATAAATTAATTGTGATTGAGAAGGTGTTTTTACATTTGTACCTAAATTATTTTTGTTTTCCTCAAACTTTGATGGTTCTTTCACTCTAAGAGATTTGTCCTGCTGGGAATAACTACTGAAAGGAAATAAAGGAAGTAAATAACTGGCGGTTGCCTATAGCAAGTAGGAAAATAAAGAACAAAGTTCCCTCTTGTAACAATACCTGGTGCTAACACTTTACGATAATCCTTAACTAAGTCTGAATGTTTAAATGCATGTATGCTAACATTTTATTTTATTTGGGCCTTTGATATTACAAAGTAGTTTTGAAAGCTTAAAAAACACACACCTGTTTTAGAATAGCAAAAGTAAGAGCTTCCTCAGTAGCATATTCCCCACTTACATTTGGAAAAGTATAGTTTCAACTAGGAAAGCTCAGTAACAGAGCTAGAGTTCAATATGAATAAGGAGATTTAGCAGATAAAAAATAAATACCACGTAGAGATTTCAAAGATACTAGTTTTCCCTTTCCTTCTATTACTACTCCTTTACTAGCTGTTTATTTGTTTCTCTTTCTTTGCCTGTTCATTAAATGTAGAATTTCTTCAAATGTATTTTCTCTATTCATCCTGTCCCTGGATAATACCATTAAGATTCTCTTGGAGGTGATTCTTCACATCCTGAATATTCTGAGGCCTGTAACTAAATGACCATATAATTCAGTCTCAAAAAAGAGGAAAATTGTACCATTTGCACCAACATGGATGGACCTGGAAGGCATGCTAAGTGTAATAAGTCAGTCACAGAAGGACAAATACTACATGATTCCACTTGTATGAGGTACCTAAAACAGTCAAACTCGGAAGCAGAAAAGAGAGTGGTATTTGCCAAGTGATGGGGAGTTACTGAATAAGTATAAAATCACGGTGTAAGGGAACCAGGTCAATTTGCCAGACATGTAGCAAGCCAAACACTGAGATGCGGAGGTTTACTGCTGCCACAAGACGGCCAAGCAAGAAGGGAGAACAAGTCTGAGATCCACCCCCACGAAGGCAAGGGAGTCGGGATATTTATGGGATAAGCAGGGTGGTCTTAGGCATGGGGAAAGGTGATTGGAGATATGGAAAATGTGGGGTAATCGGTGCTCTATGCAGATGCATCGGAGTTACATGCTTCTGCTATTCAAATTGGAGGCATGTTCCAGCCCTCTGATGTCAAAAGGCCATTCATTGAACACCTGTGTGGGCCCGGTTTTAGAGTCGGTGGTGCCAACCAGCCTTAGCTGGCTTGCACTGTGCAGGTGCTGACTCCAAGTTCCTGTAAAACAACTGGACTATGTGAAGCTGGGAAGATGTCTGTTAAAAAGAAGGGAAAAAAAGAAAAGCAAAATAACTAAAGTGAGCTTAATCAATGAAGACAGGTGACAAAAGCAGAAGGGTTTCAACAAGCTGTTCCCCCTATCTGTTGCTCTGCAAGACAAGCTCAAGAATTTCTATTAGCCATCAGCTTCTCTTAACTCTAGCGGGCACGGTTTCAATAGTTGTACAAGATGAGTAAGTTCTAGAGATCTGCTGTACAACACACCACCTATACTGTCAATACTATACTGTGAACTCAAAATCTTAAGAGGTTAGATCGCATGTTAAATGTTCTTACCACAAAAAACAAACAAACAAAAAGATACACAAGGAAACTTTTGGAGGTGATAGCTATGTTTATTATGTTGATTTTGGTGATGATATCTTGGTTGTATGTATACATCCACACTCATCAAATTGTATTCATTAAATATCTGCTTTTTATATCTCTTATACCTCAATAAATCTTTTTTTAAAGTGAAGGTAAAAAAAAAGACATTTTCAGACACAAAAAAGACACTTGGGGACAACTGACATATATGAAAAAAAAAAATGTTGACTAATATAACTAAGCCCAGGGGCAATCTGATTTCAAGTAAAGGTGATTTCAGGGTCCAAATGAAAAAATTAGAATTCAGCTTATCTCCATTTGTTATTTCTCCATCCACTGGGTTGGACCTATTTTCACAGAAATACTCCCCTCATGCACAAGACTATACAATATCTCCCTTCAACTTAGGGCCAAGAAAAAGCTTTCCATCTTTCACAATCAAAATCAAAGTCCTGCACCAGGTTCTCTTTAGCCCAAAATGGGTTCTGGCATTGGATTCTCCATCTCAATGAGCACAGGCAAATGAGATAAACAGTAATTTGTGGCCCACTTATCAGTGGTCTAGAGTGTCTCACCTTGGGGGAAGACTGGGATGCAGATTACAAGGATTCTGATTGTGAAGTGGAAGAATTTGAGTTATATAAATAAGGATTTCTTTGAGATCACCTGCTCTAGAAACTTCCTGACCAATAATGGCTCATTACTTCTTGGATTGACTCTAAATCAAGATAATTAATAAAACGTATCACAGTCTGTATTAATTGTTCTACTTCCTTACATTGCTGTTTGGAAGTACCATGATCTAAAATAATGCAGAAGCTCCTTCTCCTGATACCTGGTGTAAATTGGCCTGAATTCATATCAGTTTGCTTTCTGTACCCATTTTATATCCTGCGAGTTTCTGCACTGCTATGTAGAGGCATAGAATAGAGTGAATTGGCCCTAACTTGCCTACAGATTATAGCACATTCATTTAGGAAGGAATTTATGACCCTCCACTTTTTGGTTTCATCTTGCCCTTTTCCAGCCCTTACTACTATTTTCCCTTTCATGCTCCAGTCACAAGAGAATTCTTGTTTTTTTCCCCTCTAAATTTATACAAATCCCTCAATACATGCTTAGTGAGTGAATGAGTAAATGAATATTTCTTGAAGTTATTATTCATTTTAGGTTCCCTTTGCAGTTAAGAATATTTTATACTTTTAGAGTTAAATGCATTTCTTACAACCTTTCTAGACCCAAATTAAATGCAATTTCATAATAAAGTTGCAACATTTCCCCCCGCAAAAGGTTTTTCAATTATTTTGCATGTCTACATATATGTGTATGTATATATATATTTGAATATATATATTTAATGATTTATTTGATTCTACATCAATTATTTTTGCTTTCTGCAAATTTTTTTTTCATTATTCCCCTCCAAAGAGTAAAATGCACACTTGGTTCATTTCTTTACTACTGTAGCACCTAACATAGTTGTTGCTCAAAAAAATTATGTAACGAATAAGATAGTTGTATAATTTAGTATTGTTCATATATTATTTCCTACATATATATGTCAGTTTTGTTCCCTAACTCTTCTCAGTTGGAAGCCATTAGACAGTACAGAACTATATTTATTGTATAGATTCAAGCATGCAATGGACACAAATAAGTAATTTTTCACTTCCCACTTATTAAAATCCTGACCTACCAATTATCTGGTTTTATATCAGCCTTAATGGTATTGGAAAATACCCCTTCTTTGCAACTCAGAATATGAGATTATATACGTGATGTATCTTAAGCCCGTCTGAATAAAGACCCTATATATATTATTGTTTTTTTCCAGATAGCATTTAGAAATGTGTTTGTATTTTTTTTTTATTGGAGTGAAATTGCTTTACAATGTTGTGTTAGTTTCTGCCGTACAATGAAGTGAATCAGCTATATGTATACATATATCCCCTCCTTCTTGGACCTCCATCCCACCCCACCCCCCATCCCACCCAACTAGTTCGTCACAGAGCACTGAGCTGAGCTCCCTGTGCTGTACAGCAGGTTCCCACTAGCCATCTATTTTACACATGGTAGTGTATTTATGTCAAACTTAATCTCCCAATTTGTCCCACACTCCTCTTCCCTCACTGTGTCCACATGTCTATTCTCTACATCTATGTCTCTATTCCTGCCCTACAAATAGGTTCATCTATACCATTTTTCTAGATTCCACATATATGCGTTAATATATGCTATTTGTTTTTCTCTTTCTGGCTTACTTAATCTCTAAAATATACAAACCGCTCATGGAGCTCAATATCAGGAAAACAAACAACCCAATTAAAAAATGGGTGGAAGACCTAAACAGACATTTCACTAAAGAAGACATACAGGTGGCCAAGAGGCACATGAAAAGATGCTCAACATCACTAATTATTAGAGAAATGCAAATCAGATCTATAATGAGTCATCACACCGGTCAGAATGGCCATCACAAAAAAAATCTACAAACAATAAGTGCTGGAGAGGGTGTGGAGAAACGGGAACCATTTTGCACTGTTGGTGGGAATATAAATTGATACAGCCACTATGGAGAACAGTATAGAGGTTCCTTAAAAAACTAAGTGTTGATATTTTTGCATAAAATAAACCAATTTCTACTTACATGGATGGAAGGAATACTCTAGAAGGTAAATAAACAGACATTCAAAACATTCTAACAAAGCTAGTTCATCTTTTGCACAGGAGATTTGCAATATTTTATTATATAATGAGATGAAGATGTATTTTAAGTCAGATTGCTAATGTTTGGACAGCATGCCTACATCAGAAGACTTGTAGTTTAGAATTCTGTTTACTTTTATTTTTTAAGTCAAAATACTGATTGAAACGTGCTTAATTATTTTTTTTATCCAAAATACATAAAACTCAAGATAGATAATATTTTCATCTGTGGGAAATAACTTACTTTTCTTGTATTGATAATAAAAGGTTATACCAACCATTGAGAAAAAATGACAGAGTTTTTTAAAAAAATCCTTTATAGCAATGAAAACTTTAATCTGCTACTTGAAAGCAATAGAACAGCAAAGGACAAGATCATATCAGTGTGGTCTTATTTAGAATACAACATTCAAATTCACTAAGTGCTTTATGTTTTTGTCTGAATTCTAACTCAATCTTTAGAACCTATGAAGATAATAAACAAATCAAAATATGGCTTCTATTCTATCTTTGTCAGGTGATTAAGTATATTTAGAAAAATGTAAAATAGCACAGACTTCACAAGCAAAATTCATTTTCATATGAGGAAAAATATTTCATGAAAATGATGATTCTTCTTTTGTATAAAATCACTGCAAAAATAGAAAGCTCATTTTAATATTCCCCATTGAATGATACCCCAGTCCTATGATTCCAATTACAAGTTAAGTGAAATTCAGAGAATTTCAATAGAAGATTGAAATTGGTCTATAAGGGTTTCAACAAGCTGTTCCCCCTATCTGTTGCTCTGCAAGACAAGCTCAAGAATTTCTATTAGCCATCAGCTTCTCTTAACTCTAGCGGGCACGGTTTCAATAGTTGTACAAGATGAGTAAGTTCTAGAGATCTGCTGTACAACACACCACCTATACTGTCAATACTATACTGTGAACTCAAAATCTTAAGAGGTTAGATCGCATGTTAAATGTTCTTACCACAAAAAACAAACAAACAAAAAGATACACAAGGAAACTTTTGGAGGTGATAGCTATGTTTATTATGTTGATTTTGGTGATGATATCTTGGTTGTATGTATACATCCACACTCATCAAATTGTATTCATTAAATATCTGCTTTTTATATCACTTATACCTCAATAAATCTTTTTTTAAAGTGAAGGTAAAAAAAAAGACATTTTCAGACACAAAAAAGACACTTGGGGACAACTGACATATATGAAAAAAAAAAATGTTGACTAATATAACTAAGCCCAGGGGCAATCTGATTTCAAGTAAAGGTGATTTCAGGGTCCAAATGAAAAAATTAGAATTCAGCTTATCTCCATTTGTTATTTCTCCATCCACTGGGTTGGACCTATTTTCACAGAAATACTCCCCTCATGCACAAGACTATACAATATCTCCCTTCAACTTAGGGCCAAGAAAAAGCTTTCCATCTTTCACAATCAAAATCAAAGTCCTGCACCAGGTTCTCTTTAGCCCAAAATGGGTTCTGGCATTGGATTCTCCATCTCAATGAGCACAGGCAAATGAGATAAACAGTAATTTGTGGCCCACTTATCAGTGGTCTAGAGTGTCTCACCTTGGGGGAAGACTGGGATGCAGATTACAAGGATTCTGATTGTGAAGTGGAAGAATTTGAGTTATATAAATAAGGATTTCTTTGAGATCACCTGCTCTAGAAACTTCCTGACCAATAATGGCTCATTACTTCTTGGATTGACTCTAAATCAAGATAATTAATAAAACGTATCACAGTCTGTATTAATTGTTCTACTTCCTTACATTGCTGTTTGGAAGTACCATGATCTAAAATAATGCAGAAGCTCCTTCTCCTGATACCTGGTGTAAATTGGCCTGAATTCATATCAGTTTGCTTTCTGTACCCATTTTATATCCTGCGAGTTTCTAGACTGCTATGTAGAGGCATAGAATAGAGTGAATTGGCCCTAACTTGCCTACAGATTATAGCACATTCATTTAGGAAGGAATTTATGACCCTCCACTTTTTGGTTTCATCTTGCCCTTTTCCAGCCCTTACTACTATTTTCCCTTTCATGCTCCAGTCACAAGAGAATTCTTGTTTTTTTCCCCTCTAAATTTATACAAATCCCTCAATACATGCTTAGTGAGTGAATGAGTAAATGAATATTTCTTGAAGTTATTATTCATTTTAGGTTCCCTTTGCAGTTAAGAATATTTTATACTTTTAGAGTTAAATGCATTTCTTACATCCTTTCTAGACCCAAATTAAATGCAATTTCATAATAAAGTTGCAACATTTCCCCCCGCAAAAGGTTTTTCAATTATTTTGCATGTCTACATATATGTGTATGTATATATATATTTGAATATATATATTTAATGATTTATTTGATTCTACATCAATTATTTTTGCTTTCTGCAAATTTTTTTTTCATTATTCCCCTCCAAAGAGTAAAATGCACACTTGGTTCATTTCTTTACTACTGTAGCACCTAACATAGTTGTTGCTCAAAAAAATTATGTAACGAATAAGATAGTTGTATAATTTAGTATTGTTCATATATTATTTCCTACATATATATGTCAGTTTTGTTCCCTAACTCTTCTCAGTTGGAAGCCATTAGACAGTACAGAACTATATTTATTGTATAGATTCAAGCATGCAATGGACACAAATAAGTAATTTTTCACTTCCCACTTATTAAAATCCTGACCTACCAATTATCTGGTTTTATATCAGCCTTAATGGTATTGGAAAATACCCCTTCTTTGCAACTCAGAATATGAGATTATATACGTGATGTATCTTAAGCCCGTCTGAATAAAGACCCTATATATATTATTGTTTTTTTCCAGATAGCATTTAGAAATGTGTTTGTATTTTTTTTTTATTGGAGTGAAATTGCTTTACAATGTTGTGTTAGTTTCTGCCGTACAATGAAGTGAATCAGCTATATGTATACATATATCCCCTCCTTCTTGGACCTCCATCCCACCCCACCCCCCATCCCACCCAACTAGTTCGTCACAGAGCACTGAGCTGAGCTCCCTGTGCTGTACAGCAGGTTCCCACTAGCCATCTATTTTACACATGGTAGTGTATTTATGTCAAACTTAATCTCCCAATTTGTCCCACACTCCTCTTCCCTCACTGTGTCCACATGTCTATTCTCTACATCTATGTCTCTATTCCTGCCCTACAAATAGGTTCATCTATACCATTTTTCTAGATTCCACATATATGCGTTAATATATGCTATTTGTTTTTCTCTTTCTGGCTTACTTAATCTCTAAAATATACAAACCGCTCATGGAGCTCAATATCAGGAAAACAAACAACCCAATTAAAAAATGGGTGGAAGACCTAAACAGACATTTCACTAAAGAAGACATACAGGTGGCCAAGAGGCACATGAAAAGATGCTCAACATCACTAATTATTAGAGAAATGCAAATCAGATCTATAATGAGTCATCACACCGGTCAGAATGGCCATCACAAAAAAAATCTACAAACAATAAGTGCTGGAGAGGGTGTGGAGAAACGGGAACCATTTTGCACTGTTGGTGGGAATATAAATTGATACAGCCACTATGGAGAACAGTATAGAGGTTCCTTAAA
Organism: Physeter macrocephalus; assembly: GCF_002837175.3. Classification (NCBI taxonomy): domain Eukaryota; kingdom Metazoa; phylum Chordata; class Mammalia; order Artiodactyla; family Physeteridae; genus Physeter; species Physeter macrocephalus. The sequence continues at coordinate 111,279,781 of NC_041224.1, read as the reverse complement.
AAACTAAGTGTTGATATTTTTGCATAAAATAAACCAATTTCTACTTACATGGATGGAAGGAATACTCTAGAAGGTAAATAAACAGACATTCAAAACATTCTAACAAAGCTAGTTCATCTTTTGCACAGGAGATTTGCAATATTTTATTATATAATGAGATGAAGATGTATTTTAAGTCAGATTGCTAATGTTTGGACAGCATGCCTACATCAGAAGACTTGTAGTTTAGAATTCTGTTTACTTTTATTTTTTAAGTCAAAATACTGATTGAAACGTGCTTAATTATTTTTTTTATCCAAAATACATAAAACTCAAGATAGATAATATTTTCATCTGTGGGAAATAACTTACTTTTCTTGTATTGATAATAAAAGGTTATACCAACCATTGAGAAAAAATGACAGAGTTTTTTAAAAAAATCCTTTATAGCAATGAAAACTTTAATCTGCTACTTGAAAGCAATAGAACAGCAAAGGACAAGATCATATCAGTGTGGTCTTATTTAGAATACAACATTCAAATTCACTAAGTGCTTTATGTTTTTGTCTGAATTCTAACTCAATCTTTAGAACCTATGAAGATAATAAACAAATCAAAATATGGCTTCTATTCTATCTTTGTCAGGTGATTAAGTATATTTAGAAAAATGTAAAATAGCACAGACTTCACAAGCAAAATTCATTTTCATATGAGGAAAAATATTTCATGAAAATGATGATTCTTCTTTTGTATAAAATCACTGCAAAAATAGAAAGCTCATTTTAATATTCCCCATTGAATGATACCCCAGTCCTATGATTCCAATTACAAGTTAAGTGAAATTCAGAGAATTTCAATAGAAGATTGAAATTGGTCTATTGACCAAGATTCAATAGAAGGAATGGACTTTCTTTTTCTGGCATGGACTGTCAACACTTTACTCTCAGTCAAATATGTGGGTCAGTCTAAGATTTCAACATAATTATCATTTTGTATGTAGTTACTTTGGGTGACATGTTTGGCTTTTATTGATATTTCTAAACAGATTAACTAAATGAAAAATTTAAGAAGCCATAATGACAAATATTTTTAATTTGTCAAATTTTCTTTTCAATCACCAATTTTTCCTAGATATCATAGATAATGTATCAACTTTTACATATTTTTGCCCAAATTGAGGATAAAATAAATTTTCCACCACTTTATCTTCTTTTTATTTTGGGTTAATTTTCTACCTAGGTATTAATATGAATACTGTGAAAGAACAATAACTCCTATAAACCATAGATTGCTCCATGGATCTGCAACAAAACCATCTTTCTTTTCCAGAAAAATCTCACCACTTAAAAGGAGATCTGTAAAGAAACTTACACGGACTTGGCATGCAATAAGGCATGCTTTTCCTAAACAAATGGTTCCCCAGTACATAAACTCATTAACGTCCTTCATAGGAACACCAATAAAAGTAAATGATGAGATGGGAGATTTGGGCATTATAACAGACCTTAGGGCCATGTTCTATTCCATAACCTATGAGTTCCACCTTCTTACTGATGACACTGAGTAGTGCATATTCAATTTCTAGCCATTTCATCAACAGATATTACTTGTGACTAAGGGTTCCATTTCCTATTCCTACCCCATGATATTCCATTGGCTCAATAATCATCATTTCTAGGAGACAATATAAGCGCTTTATAAAAGTGAATTAGACACATTCATGCACCTGCATGTTTAAGGTGTCACAGACTTTTTTTTTACACCTATAAATAAAAGATCCATCCATTCATTATTATTATTATTTAGAAATACAAAACGATTCTGTTATTTCTGCACTATTATTTCTGTTACAAAAGACCACTTCATCCTGATGAAACTCACATGGTGATTTAGTACAGAATAGCAAGTAGGTTTCAAAGCTGCCATGTTTGCATTAACCTCTTCCATATTTTTGAATATATCTCTCTTCTATCACCTATCCCTCATCTGCTCTCACATTAATTTCTCATTCTTCATGTATTATGAAAATTTACTTAATAATAAAAAAGAGCAGAAAGGAACCAATTGACCAGTTTTATGTGCATTGTGGTCTCTCAAATCTTGCTCAATAAGTAAATATCTTGCTAAATAAATAAATTAGGCCTCACTTGATCCAGAAACCATGGATTGATACTAAACATGGGGACAAATGTAAAAAGAATATCCAGTTCTTGTAAAATACAGAAAGTACAAACACAAATTATAGGATCTCATATTTTAAAGGCTCAAAGCTCCTTAAAATTTATGTGATTTACTAATTTCCTCTAGAATTTCTTGTAGAATGGTAGATAAAAATTGGATATGTAGTAATTTTAGGGCTAAACTTTATTTTTACATTAATATGAATATATTTACATTTTCCTTAGTTCCATGAATGTCATGGAATCTCAGTAGCGAAGTGACTTTTCAAAGTAAGCTCTGGGCAGGTAGCCACAAGGAAGACTGCAGTGGCACAGATATGCTGTGCTTCTAAATGTGGAAGATCAGTTGCATGGTACCATGGGATGTTTGATCTAAACATCAATGAACTATGTAAGACAAGGTACATTCATCAATATGAGTTTTTATTTTAACTTTAGAAATTAGATGTGAAATGATGTTCAGGTTTATTAAATAAATAAAGGGAAAGCTATCAATTAGATGTTGAGTTTTTAATTTTTATTCATTCTGACAATATCCCTCTTTTAGTTGGTATATTAAGACCATGTACATTTAAAGTGATTATTGATATAACTGGATTGATATCTACCATGTTTGTAGCTGATTTCTATTAATATCATTTGTTCTTTGCCCCTACCCTCTTTTTCTTCCTTCTCTGGTTTTGACACTTTATATAATTCCACTGTATCTCCTCTCTTAGAATGATGATTATACTTAAAAAAAAAAGTTAAGTGGTTGCCCTAGGGTTTGCAATATGCATTTTTTAACTAATCTCAGTCTACCTTTGAATAACACTTTAAATAAATCAAATAACACAAATATCACTTCACACTTGGTATGAGTACCCTATAAAAGTATTTTCAATTCCTCCCTCCCATTCTTGGACACTGTTGCCATTCATGTCACTTATTTATATGCTATAATCACCCAAAATATTATTATTATTATTTTAAACAAACTGTTATCTTTTAGATCAATTAAGAATAACAAAATAAAATATTTTTTAACATGTTTATTGGAGTATAATTGCTTTACATTGTTGTGTTAGTTTCTGCTGTATAACAAAGTGAATCAGCTATACGTATACATATATCCCCATATCCCCTCCCTCTCACGTGTCCCTCCCACCCTCCCTATCCCACCCCTCTAGATGGTCATAAAGCACCGAGATGATCTCCCTGTGCTATGTGGCTGCTTCCCACTAGCTATCTATTTTACATTTGGTAGTGTATATATGTCTATGCCACTCTCTCACTTTGTCCCAGCTTACACTTCCCCCACCCCGTGTCCTCAAGTCCATTCTCTACGTCTGTATCTTTATTCCTGTCCTGCCCCTAGGTCCATCAGAACCATTTTTTTTTTTTAGATTCCATATATATGTGTTAACATATGGTATTTGTTTTTCTCTTTCTGATTTACTTCACTCTGTATGACAGAGTCTAGGTCCATCTACTTCACTGCAAATAACTCAGTTTCATTTCTTTTTATGGCTGAGTAATATTCCATTGTATATCTGTGTCACATCTTCTTTATCCATTCGTCTGTCGATGGACACTTAGGTTGCTTCCATGTCCCGGCTATTGTAAATAGAGGTGCAATGAACATTGTGGTACATGACTCTTTTTGAATTATGGTTTTCTCAGGGTATATGCCCAGTAGTGGGATTGCAAAAAAAAAAAAAAAAAAAACAAAAAAACAAAAAACTACCATACAACCCAAAATAAAATATTTTATTTTATCTTCTTTTATTCCTTCGATGATATTCTTCCTTTTTTTTAATGCAGATCCAGTTTCTGACCCATATAAATTTTCTTCTCCCTAAAGAACTTCTTTTAACGTATCTTGCAAGGCAGGTATACTGGCCAGGAAAGCTCTATTTGTTTTTGTCTGAGAAGGTCTTTATTTCTCCCTCACTATTGAAGGATAATTTCACTGGATATAGAAATCTAGACTTTGATTTTTTTTCTTTATTTTAAATACTTTAAAAATTTCACCTCACTCTCTTTTTGCTTGTATGATTTCTGATGAAAAGTCCACTGTAATTTTTTTCCTTATTTCTCTATAAATAAGGTGTCTTGTTTACTTTGGCTCCTTTCAAGATGTCTCTTCATCTTTGCTTTTTTGTTGTTTGAATATGATATGACTAAGTGTAGAATTTAATATATATATCCTCCTTGCTGTTCTTTTAACTTCTTGGGTTTATATTTGGTGTGTGTTATTAATTTTGGAAAATTCTTGGCCATTATTACTTCAAATATTTCTTCTGCTCCATTTTCTCTTTTTTCACCTTCTGATATTCCCCATGGCCAGCTAATATTCTACTAAAAAATAAAATAGAATATAAAATTAAGTAAAATAAAATAAGGAGCAGCATTGCAATGGTTTGAATATGATTTGATCTATTAAAGAAAATAATCTATCTGCATAAATGTTCATAAGGTTTATAGTTAGTATGTAATTTAGAATATTTTGAACTAAAGGGTTTTTTGTTTTTGTTTAGTGTTTTTCAATAAAAGTAAACTGAATTTGAATATAGATTTTTCCCTAAAGAATTGAAATAATTATCATTGCTTCATTACTTTCCTTGCCTTAATTTTCTTATCATATCTATGTATATGGAGATTATAGATCTGTAATTCTTAGTGCAATTCCTGATATGATACATATCTTCAATGAATATTTGTTCTCCCTTTCCTTTTTGTAATCTGGATGCTGGTCCAAGGATATGGTTGCTGTCTAATTTCTCGAACATGTCAAGGAATGGAAAGTAAACTGTAGTACATTATTATGTCAAGGCCAGCAAATATATCATTTTACAAAACTGAAAATAAAAAACTTCTCTTTAAAAATTACAAGGTTGCTTTTAAGGTTTGAAACCAACATCAGCAATGCAATGCCAGCTTCTGATTAGTTTATACAGAAGTATTTAAAAACAAAGAAGAGGCATACTGTACCACACAAAAATTTGCACATGAAAGTTTATTGCAGCTTGATTCATAATTGCCAAAACTTTGAAGCAACCAAGAGGTCCTTCAAAAGGTGAATGGAATACAATGGATAAACTCTGATACATCCATACAATGGCATATTACTCAGGGATAAAAAGAAATAAGCTATCCAGCTATGATAAGACATGGAGGAACATTGAATATATATTGCTTAGTGAAAGAAGCCAGTCTGCAAAGTCTCAATGTTGTATGATTCCAACTACCTGACCTCCTGGAAAGAGAAAAACTATAGGGATAGTAAAAAAAAAAAAAAAATCAGTAGTTGCTAGGGGTTGATGTGGGAGGGGTGAAGAGGTAGAGAACAGGGGATTTTCAGGGCAGTGAAACTATTGCGTATGATACTCTTATGGTAGATACGTGACATACATTTGGAAAAGCCCATAGAGCTGTACAATAAAAGAGTGAACTCTAAGCTATAGGTTTTAGTTAACAATAACATATCAATATTGGTTCATCAATTTTAATAAAAGTACCAGGCCAATGCAAGATGTTAATAATAGGGAAACTGGTTGGGGGTTTGGGGGTGCAGATGAGAAGGGAGAGTATAGGGAACTCTGTACTTTCTGTTCAATTTTTCTGTAACCTACAGCTGCTCTAATAAATCAAGTCTACTAATTAATAAAGCAAAGCAAAAAATACTGTAAGCCAAGCATATTGTCATGGTAACATGCAATTTAGTTTTTTAAAACATATATAAATTTCCTAATTTTTTTCTTGCACATTATTTTTATTCAGGGTGTTTTTTTAAAATAACTTCTAACTTAGCTTGGCTCTTTTCTAATGGGTAAAGCCGGAAATTAAATATGCTTTTATTATTCAGAAGATATGATGTTACAGTAACAGGGAATTATTAATATTTAAGAATGTATTAACATATTTATATGTTGTAATATAAAATGGATTTTTGTTTCCAAACAAAACACAACTGACAGGATAAAAGTAAAATTACCCAGTGATGAGCATCACAATGAGCTATATGGAAGTATCTCATTAACATTTTATCCTGTCAACCGTAGAGATACTCAATCTAAAAAAATAAAAACAAAACTTTTTCAGGGCAACTTGAATTATATACTATGGTTTCAATTTGCGTAAAATATTCGGCATTGATAAATGTTCTCAGAACATTCTCTACATTAAAAGTTTGGTGGGGACATAATAGTTGTAACAATAAACAAATACACATTTATAGAGAACAGGAAAAACAGCAGTCTGTTGTGATTTATGAAAACAATGAGATCTTTAGAAATTATAAATTATTTTATCATTATATTTTAAATATAGAATACACTTTATTTGAATAATAAGTTTCATTTTTACATTATTGCATTGAGAAATACTGACCCTAATAGTGTTATGGGTTGAACTGTATCCTCCATAAAGATATGTTAAAGTGTTAACCCCCAATACTGCAGAATGTGAACTTATTTGGAACAAGGGTCATTACAGTGTAATAAAGATGAGTTCATACAGGAGTAGAGTGTTCTCTTAGTCCACTGTGTCTGATGTCCTTATAAGAAGATGCAACTGTAAGCCAAGGAATGCCAAGGGTTGATGGCTGCCATCAAAATCTAGGAAGAGGTGAGAAAGAATTCTCCCCTGTAGGTTTCAGAGGGAGCATGGTGCTGTCAACACCTTGGCATTAGACTAATAGCCTCCAGAACTGTGATTGTATACATTTCTGTTGTTTAAGCAAGTAAGTTTGTGGTACTTTGTATAATGGCCCTAGGAAACTAATATACATAGTAACCTATACAAACTACCTATGCTCTCATTTTTTATCATAACACTTATCACTCAAAAACCGATATTATGTTCTCTACTTTTTAATCATCTTTCTTTCCTAGTAGAATGTAAACTTCTTGATGGCAAGAACTTTGTTCTTTATTTTGTTCACAAAACTTAGAACATTGCCTGACAGTTGAATGTTTATTAGTAATGATAGGTTTGGTTATTACACAATAATAAGAAACACCCCAATATCAGTAATTTATGAAAGGTTTATTTTAGTGTATGCTACATGTCCTATACAGAGCTCCTCCCCTCATTGTAGTCAGTCAGGGATCCAGGCAGTTGGAGAATCCATATGATACCTGTCTCCATGGTCATAGAGACAGAAGAAAGGGAACATAGAAAAGCATGACCTGATTCAAAGTTTTTATATTTTGTCTTAGTTGGGGTCTGTTCAGGAAACAGATGCTGAACAATTAAGAATAACTTGAGGAATGTTTAAATACAAAGAAAGGAGAATAAGGAAATTACCAGCAATAAATCTGGAACTGGGGCTGGGTGAGGGAAGAAGAGGTTAGCACACCTAGAAAAAGAGGGAACCACCTGGAGAACTAACAGTGACCTTCCATGGAGAGACTCAGCTAGGTAAGGAGACCTCATGGGGAAGAAATCCATAGGATAAATAGTCAGACCCATCTCTCCTTTTTCCTTGCTAACTCCTGCCAATGTTCTTCACAGGCTGAACCTAACCTGAAGTCAGAGAGCAAGGGAGCTTTTGGATGTAGTCCTTATAAGTCAGTATCGCAAGTCTAAGCAGGACCAGGAAGCATAGAGAGTAAATTGGAGATGCAGTAGACGATATTTGGCCCATTAAGTTATTTCCATTTTTGCCATTTTATAATATTTCAAGGAGCAATCTTACACATCAGTCCTTATCTACTCTCAAATTATTTAGGATGCATACCTAAAGTTGCTTACCTTATTTTGTTAGCTAGTAGACACTTTATAAATCCTATAAATAACAAGGGAATCTACTTATCTTTGTGATTCATACTTCCTCATAATGCATAGTCTTATTTCAATGTTTTTCTTGTGAAAAGTAAAAGGTCCCATTTCACAAGGATGACTATGTTACATAATGTCAAGGTTCAGTTCATTGTGTAGGAGACAACTCTTGAGGGTGATTTCAAGAAATAAAGGGTCCTAAATTAAGTTTGAGTTACAGAGGACCAGCAGTATATAGAATAGGAAACATTTTTAATCATTCAAGCTATTTTAATTTCTTTATTTATCACCTATTTTTCAAATATTTTTAACAATCTAAATTTAGATTTATTTGCAATATGTTTTCAACATAGAGACTCTGATATTATTTCTAGTTATATCCAAGAAAATAGATTTTTGCATTGTCTCTATTATTAGGTTAGTAAGAGAGAAGTATTGACTATATTGATTTGATTATTTGGTATCTATTAAGAGAATCATTATTTAACCAACTAACAAACCAATGAACAAACCAATATGCTTAATGTTGTGGTAAATTAAAATTCAAAAGGACATGATCTCTGTCCTCAGGGAGACCACATGCTTACTGGCCACCAGATTGTAAAGATAACTGTGATATGCAGCAGGATGAAATAAGTATTAATACTATACCAGCCAGTGTTAAGAGATAATTTTAAGTATTTGGGAGGAATGAAGAGAAGTATTTAATTCTACATTGAGAAATAAGGAGAGTGTTCTTAGAGAAAATGGCATTTGATTTGAATATTAATGAACAGGTAGAATTTTACAGTTGAGAAAAGAAGAAAGGACTTCATAGTCTAATATAAGCAGAGTACAAAGATGGAAATAGTATTTTCAGGGAAAAAATACTAGTACCAAATGTTTTAAATTTTGATGAAGCTGAATAGCAAGGAAGATGGGCTGAAGAGAAAGCCTAATGGCCCCTTCATTTTTGTTTTAACTGATTTATTTTAAAAATCTGAATAGACAGTTCAGTACAGCAAAGGGAGAAACAGAAGCCTGCTGAAGCATGCCTGGAAAGATAGAAAAGAAAATCCTTACAACCATCTTTATAACTGCTAACCAAAGTGGACTGAACAAAGGAATATGTGGAAAAATCTATGAAATAAAGTACGTTTGCCACAAATGTTTGCAATGACCTAACCTCTTATAAGGGTGTCCTCTTGGCAGTGTGTCAGAGAAAGGATAAAAATGCAAGGAAGCAGATGTGAGTGCTGGAAGGGAGGCATTCTTTTCTGACCACAAGAACAGATTTGCCAAGGCAGGAGAGTGGATAAATGAAGAGAAAATATCACATCTGTGAAGCTGTCCACTCAGACTATGATTATTACTCTAATTTTCTCCCTAGTACACTTAAACACTAAATTATTGAAAGAAAAAAAGAAACTTAGTTCAAGTTATTAGGCAAGAACCCCTAAAGTTCTCAAGTAAATCAGCCTGCTGGGATCAGGAGGGAAACTTATTTATTGTCTTTATTAAAGTGGGAAGACCAAACGCAGGGTTCATTAATTGCATTCGTTATAAGGCACAATATACTTCATAATCTACATGAATGCTACCTAATGGATGTATCAGTCATGCTCAGATAAAATAGTCTTAAGTCAAAGATGAACTGAGAGAAAAGCCACAATATAGAACCTATTCAAAAATGGAAGGGAAATATAGTAACATATATTTTTTAAAAAAAAGCATGAAGAGGCCAATTTAGATGATGATTTACTTTAGAAAATGGAGGAAATATTATTCTACTGCTTTGATCCATACAAGAATTTTTAGAGGTCATTGTGTGTATGAAATAAGAAATCAAAACAGGCATTATAATAAAACAGAATGAGAGTAAAGGGAAGTTACCAGAATTGAAACAAGGAGAAAACAGAAACTAATCCAAGAGTATCCCATGGTGATTTATGATGAACATGGATATGTACTGCCCTTCCAGGAGGGTTTTGATACACAAACCAGCTTGCTTCTCCCTTCTCTGTGTGATTCACACCATGTCTCATTTAGTGTTTAAGAAAAATCACAGAAAATCATACTAATTTCCACCAGAATTAAAGGGATTTGGTGAGAAGATGGTCATTATGGAGAAGAGAGAACTAAGATTCAGTGCAAAGATAATTAGTATTCCTGAAGGAAATAGGAAAGAATTGGTACAGGAAAGAATCTTTCAAAAATGTGATAGAATGTTCTTGAAGTACTAGAATGCCTGAAAATTCAGATATTAGTTATGCACTATATAAGAAAAATGACAAAGCATAATGATTAAGAAATATCCTGATGAATTTACTGACATACATGGATTAGAAAAAGAATTCCACAGGGAGTTATCTTGTCCATGGAATTTGCCTCTGAAGAATGAAAACAAAAAAGATTATCTACATATTTTTGATGGAAAACAATATTCCTCCTATTATATGACTAAAACATAAGTAATATATTCTCCAATACTCAGGAATTATGAAAAGGTAGCATGCATATACCCTTTCTGAAAAAAAAATTGTTTTGAATGCACAGTCCAGTCAATTCCCAGTTTAATCAAAATTAAGAAATTACAGTAGGGTAGTTGTGTCATAAAAAACCTGATGGTACTTATTAAATTATTTTTAACTTCCTTTAATAGTGTATGATTCTCTTTATAAGCTTTGTGGTTTTTCTATTATATGTGATCAAGTTACAGTGGTCTGAAGAATCTTTCCTAAGGATGTGTTTTTGTTAAGTTGAACCATAGGAAACTGCCCTTTTTGTAAGTCAAAAAATGGTAGAATATAAGGAATTTCATGTGATTCAATTTCACAGTTAGAATTTTTAATTTCAAAAATGTTAAAATAAATTTAGGCATCTTTTCCTTTGATGATTTAGGTCAGATTTTTTTTTAAGTTTTTCTTTGTAAGTCTATTCATATGCTACCATCTTTCCCTGAAATCCATGATTTTTTATTAATTAGATTTCTTAATAAGCTCCTTTTTTCAGATTAAAAAAATAAATCTTGTCAGAACAGAATAATTAGGTTAACCTTTCTTTGCTCAAAAGTTCACTTGTATAAGTCATGGTGATTTATAATGACATCAGGGTACCCTCTCAATGTTTAACAGTTAAATCTATTTTTGTTCTTATCTTCACTTTGACCTAAAATTTAATCATTTTCATTATTCCAAGGAAAGACTTATTGTATGGAATAAATTATCTCCATAGCTAATAATTTAGTCACTTGAAAACTAAACATTATTAATATAAATGCTTTATAATTTGTTTTGTTTGCAAATCTTTTTGAGGAGATAAAAGCCATAGCTTGTTTAATCTCAACATCCTGCTGTTACCAAGAGATCCTTTTTTGCTGAGGGATTCTGGGAATATGGCGACCTGAGTATATCCTCCTTACTCTTCAATCCCAACTACAATTTACGTCCCTCTGGTTAACCAGGATCCTGCTAAAACTGGAAAACACTTGGAGTGGCAATATCTCTGTTTAATTTTCAAAGGACTCCCGCAGCAGTCTTAGGAAAAAAAAAAAAATCAGTAGAAAGCAGGGACAGAGCCCAGGCAATAGACCCCAGGAAGAGCTTCGCTATCAAAAGTATTAGCACTTAAGTCTAAAAATAACTTCAACAGGAATGAGTATGTTGATGTCCTTGACATTGAAAAAGGTCAGGAGAAAGTCATTAGCTGTTTTGCCTTTCACCAAAGGTGAGATTCCACCCTTACTGATATTCAAAATATAGGTCTCAAATTCAAGGAGCCATAAAAAAACTAAAAAGGTAGCATAACTTATTTTCAGAAATAGAAGGTAGAAACAATTAAGAAATGAGATAATGAGAGAGAAAAAGCCTTCACCAATACCATACATGACACAGGAGAAAGAAAAAAAAAGAGATTTAAGCTATTTAAAAAGTGAGAAACCTTATTAATTAAGTACTTGAAGAAAGACTTCACCCAAAATAATAAACTGAAATAAAGAACTCAATATGGAAAAAAATGAACAGCAGAGGAAAGAGTGGTTAGGAGTGAACCTTGATATTTAGGTATTTAATGGCTAAAGATAGCCTATTTAGGACTATGTAATATCAACATCAAAGAAAGTTTCCTCAATCAGAAGAATCACAGAGTAAGAGAATTTCTATTAGAAACTAATGATCAGAAAAGAAAAAAAAAAGGCTAGGAAATGAAGGTTGAGAGAGAGGATATTATGTACGTGTATTCTAAAGGCAACACAGAAAAATGAGAGGAAAACTAGTGGATGAGAGGAGAAAAAGTAAAATTATTATAAAGATCATGTCCTTCTTTTGAGAGGGAAGTAAATTAAAGTGCCATGGTTGAGGAAAATACATCTCAGCGATGAAAAAGTTATCTTTTCAAAAATTAAATACTGGTCATTCATATCTGATTAGAATAGGTTAAAAATGGTAATTATTTAAAGAAATGGGAAATTGGAGTAGACAGAAACTGACAATAAACAAAACAAAGTCCCTGCTTTCATGGAGTTTACATTTAGTGGGAGGAGGTAAAATAAATTCATTTTTAGGAGGTGATATTTCTGCGTAGAAAAATGAAACAGCATAAATGATGGAAAATGATGAATGATCAAGGAAATTGTTTCTCACAGCATGGCAATGCTCAAACTGGAAGCCTGTCTGGCTTATTTGGAAAATAGAAAGGAGTCATGGTATCTAAAAAAATGATGAGCAAGGAATTCAGAGATAAGAGACCAGAGAAGTAGTAAGGGCAAACATCATCCAGGGCCTTATATGCCATGGTGAAGAATGAATTTTATTCTAAGTGAGACGGGAGTCACTGAAAATTTATGGGCAGAGTAATGAGAGGCTTTTCCTTGTATTTTAATACAATTACTCACCTGTGTTGAAAATAAGATTAGAAGTAAAAGGGTAAAGATGGGGTGAACTCCCTTAATAGATTTTCTTTTTAATTTGGTAAGTTTCCCATGTACAGAAATAAGGTGATCACAAATTCCACATGTGCCTAACAATGGTCTCTGCAAGAGAATATTTGCTCCTCAATATTAGTTACTCAAATTCTTTAGAAATATAGCCCTACATTTTTGGTGGGATACATTCCATTTAGCCTAAAGATAGCATTTCCTCCTATACCTAGCAGCTAGATATGGAAAGGTGACTACACTCATGCCAGTACGAGGTAAACGTAAGTGTTATGCCTCTTCTTCATGAAATTCATGTGATGTCAGGGCTGGAACTACCACCCTGGACCATGAAATGACCCTAGAAATTAAATACATGCAGAGCAGAGCAGGGATAAAAGAACCTTAAGTAACTACCACAACAGAAAACTACACCAGCCCTGGACTACTTACCTTGGGCTTTGTATTTGAGAAGGAAAACTTCTCTATCTTCTTTTAATCATAGCTATTTGGGGTTTCTCTCATCATGCTGAATATAACCATAACTGATATAATTTGGCAAACAAATTAAAGCATCTGCCTGAAACCTTAGCCAGAGAAAATTTCTCCCAGTACACATGAGCTAAGTACATGGAGCTACTATTACAAATACTTTGGTCAAACATTTTGTGAGTAATCATAACAGCAAAAATGTGTTTGTAACTACAAATGGACATTTTGAAAAGGAAAATTTCCATTTGTTAATAATCTTTGAGCAGGTGAAATTGACTACCAAATTTCCAATTAAGACCTCACCAAAGGATTTATAATCTCCCACCTCCAATCAATTCTAGACACTAGCTAACTAGATTTTATTCTCAGGGACACTAGAACAAAGGGAAATGCACATTTTTTTTTTTTACTATTATTAGCATATAATTGATATCCAGTAAATGTTTTAAGCATCAAGTCACTGATTGCAGTTTATTTTTAAGCATTCAGATAGTGTGAACATTTGATTTCCATGGAAACATAACAAAAAGAAATTAGAAAACACTAATTTATTTCATTTCATTTTGACTAATTTATATGACTTAGATATAGGGTTTATGAGCCAGTGCTTAATTTCATGGCTGTCACAAAACTTACGGTTTTCAAAAACAGGCAAAGTGTTGCCAAAAATTATAAGTAACAAAATTTTCTCAAAGACAGTCTTGTGATATTCCTGAACATGAGTTTCATATTTTCTAATTATAAATAAAATGTATATTTATTAACATATATTTGGAAAATACAAGATATTATAAAATCACCCTCAACAAAATCATTTGAACAGCTATATATACAAAATCACTTGTATCTTCTTAGCTAAATAGCTATTTTTCATTTTGCCATTTTATGAATTTCCTTTCACTCATTTGAAACAATTTACTCATAGAATAATTTGAACATTGTTATTCTTTATTTTTGAAAGTTTGTAAGATATTTAGTTTTATACTTATTTATGAATGTACATTTTAAAATTAGAAAAAGGAATAATTGAAAGAGTTATTTGATCGTAGTATTATTTGATCATAGTAAAAATGTCCAGGATGCCTACAAAACTCTGGAAAACTTATTTAAATAGCTATCACTCCTTAGTCTGGTCAAATCTGAACTACAGAAAAACTCTTCTCTGGCATAACAAAAGAAACTTTAAAAAAGCAAGTTATTCCCACCCTGCCAAAGAAAACAGCTCATTGACCTATAAAACTTTAATATATAAGAGCAAAGTAAGACTTATCCTTATAAAGTTACTAACTTCAAGGAAAAAGAAAAAGAAAACCTACAAAGGTCTAGACAGAAAAGTTGGTTGCCCATAAAGAAAACAAATAACGGGAATTATTTTATAGTTTTCAACATCCACTCAACAACACCAGAAGCCAGAAGCCAAAAGATCAACTTTGACAAGTAACTGTAGGGAAAAAGACACATGCTGATGACCCTTTACCCAATTAAGTTCATTTTAATATGCAAAGGAAATAGAAAATATGTTTAAATCACTTAATGATTCAACAATGTAATCTTATACACTTACAGAAGAATTTATTTGAAGACATAATTTTGCCAAATGAAAGATAAATTAACCCACAAATATGGAAGCCATTTCAAAAAACTATGATATTTAATTGCCTAAAAATATAGAGTTGATCTAAAAGACTGTTAAAAAAAAGATTGGTATTCATTGTTATATGCAATTGTCAACATTATGTTTTCCCATAATGTAAAAATAATAAATATAAAAATATACTTATTCCCAAATCATTTAAATGTATGGTGACATATCAGGAATTAGAAAAAAATATGCTAATTCATTCAACTTTGGTCTAAAGATTAAAAATCTTGGTTAGAATGTCTGATTGGCTCATTCATGTCTCATGGTCTCTGTGCTTCTAATTTTTCTTCCCCCCCCCAGTTTTATTGAGATATAATTGATATATCACATTGTACAAGTTTAAGATATACAAGATGATGATTTGATACATGTCCATATTGTAAAACTATTACCACAATAAGGTTAGTTAACATATCCATCACCTAACATAATCACCTAGGTATCATATTTTTTCCTGTGGTGATAGAATTTAAGATCTTCTCTTGTAGTAACCTGTGAGTGTATAATACAGTATTATTAACTATAATGTTCAGTTTCTAATGTTGTATATCCAACCACAGCTGTTCCTCTCCCCAGTCCAATAGCAGGCAGCAGTTAAAGATTTTGAAAACCTAGATTAGATAATGGAACACTGTAGATTAAAATCATCCAAGGACTTCTAATTTCACAGAGAAAAGAACTCAAACTCATAATCAGAGATTATGAATTTGTGTGATCTTGCAACCACCCATCTCACCAGCCTCGACTCACACTGATCTCTCTTTCATTCAATGAGCTCCTGTCACATTTTGTGGACTGCATTTTCCACCTCAATGCTCTTCACTTAAAGATCCATTGGCTTAGAAGTCTCTTCTCATAGACTCATTGTTTAACTGATTTCTTCTCATCCTTCAACTCTCAGCTAGAGTTTCACCTGCTCAGAGAGGCTTTACCTGGTCGTGACATTTTAAATACTTTCTCAACATTTCATTCTGCGGAAGTACCCTGTCCACTTTAATCATAGCAGTAATGTTTGTAGTCTTTTATTTTTTCATAAAATTACATTTCTCGTGTTTTATTACTATTTAGGCTTTTAGATTAAATAGTAAACACTCACATATATATGGAAGTCACATATATAGTTTTAAGATATATCAGATATATCACTCCCTTCAATATGGAGAATGATTTAGAGAGAAATAATATAAAAGACAGAGAGATTTGTATAACTAATAAATGCTGCTCAAAGTGATGAATGCTATATTAAAAGTATATTAATATTTCTATTGAAGCATTGAGAGACTTTCATTTGAGTAGTTTACTGATCTGGACATTTAGAGTGTTTTAGCAGTAGAATCATTTCTACATTCATCTTTCCTGCCTCATCTCACTGAAAGCTTTTACTTTGAAATCACATTTGGGATTATAAACCTTTGAATAATATTTTTAAACATTGCCTTCATCTTCAATGCAAAAATCTTACTGATCATCATACCTCTACTTGTATTCTGCATTCAGAATTGAAGACATAAAGATTGTGAAATACATTGAAATTATGAAAAGCAAAAGTCATGTTGACCTTTGAATAACTATTGCACATTCATAGATATTTCTTCCGAATGAAAATTCTCAAAAATAATCTTGATAACAACAAGTTATTTTTGCTGTCTAACATTTTTGAAAAGGCATAGATTCAGAACTAATTTTTAGTAATAATAGTAATAAAAACATATTGATGCATAATATTGTAATAATAGTGTTAATATTTATCATTGGTGAGATTATGGTTATTTTAAATGTTTTTATTATGCTTTGTATATTTTCCTATTTTTTTAGAATTAGCATGAGTTATTTGCATAATAAAGTGGTAGTAATATAATCATTCACTCAAAAATATTTATGAGCAGCTATAGGTATTTGAATTTCTTCTAGGATCTTGGGTACCTGAGTGAATAAAACAGAAAAGATCCTTTGCCCTTGTGGAGTTTATATTTTAGAAAGAGGAGAGGGCCAATGAGGAATACACATAGTAAGTAACTAAATTATAGAACATATTAAAAAGTTAAAAGTGCTATGGAAAAACAGGAAGAATCAGAGTAACATAAGGGAGATCAGAAGTGTCTGGGAAAGGGGATGGTTGGAAGAGATATGGGGACATATGTATATGTATAACTGATTCACTTTGTTGTAAAGCGGAAACTAACACACCATTGTAAAGCAATTATACTCCAATAAAGATGTTAAAAAAAAAAGAGAGAGAGGCTCTGACGTGAAGCGAGGTTTCAGTAAAACCTGCTAAAAGATGGAGAGAGAACTACACGTACATACAGAGGGAGAGAGAACAAGTGCATCTCAGGCATGAGGGAATAACCATCACAGTGGACCTAATGTGCCTGCCATATTTGGGGAAGAACAGGAGGCCAGAGTGAGGTCTCGGGGGGACTGGCAGAAGAGGAGGTGAGAGAGTTCAAGCTACCCCAAATGACTAAATGACTTTTGTCTCTCCCCACTCCAATACATATCTGAGCTATATCTGTCAATCTGATGAGTATGTAACAAATAACCCCCTTAAATAATTTTCTTTGTCCTAGCTGTTTCCTCATGCTCCGTGCCTTAAGCTGTGGCTCTGATGGTAAAGTGAGCCCCTGCTAAATGAAAAGGCTTTAATATCATAGAGATCTGCATTTAAGCCCTGGCTTCACCACTAAGGAAATATGTCCTTACACAAGTATTTACTTTTTCTAAGCCTCTACTTCCTTTTATGTAAGATCTAGAAAATCACACTGCCTTCTTTATGGTTTTGTTCTAAGGATTACACTAGATGCTATTAGCACAAAGAAAGCATATCGTACTTACCTCATAGTAACAAACCACACTTTAGTTATTTAACATCGTTATTACTGTTATTATAATTATTGTTACCCTGTCATCACAACTGCTCCATTACTTTCCCTATATTATCTCCCATTGTCCTTATATACAGGCCAACCACGACAGATAAACTGAAATAAATGCCAATTCTACACTATGTTTATATCTCTTTTATGTTATCTAAATTCTAATTATCTTTATGTCTTGCAAGGTCCACGGAGTCCATTTATGTGAATTTTCTATATATTTTCTCTCACCTTGAAAATTCTACAGTACTTGATCTCTATACCATTAATTTGGCACTGGTCAATTGCTAGCCTCTATTGTTAGTTGTTTTATTTCATAGTTTATAGCCTACTTCCCCAAATGTCTTTAAGCTCCTTAAAGACAGGAAAACTACTTCTAAATAGTTATTATAAAAATGTCTTATATATGGTAGGCACTCCATCAATTTTGTTGATTTAGTGTTTGAGGAAAAGATAATGCATCCCTTTTATTACAAAACAGAGTAGAGTTTGCAGTTATGGCTGGGGTCACTTTGTTAATAAAAGAACTACTGGCAGGATGTTTAAATTATGGTTATGCTTCTAATGTATACTGCAAAATGAAGTACTACAGTTTTGTGCATTACTTCTTCAACTGTCCTGGAGAGAGAGGTGGTAGTAAAGCTGTTGGAGGTGATATAAAACTTTTAAAAACCTGCTGGAAAAACGCAGAAAACAAAGTGAGAATCAGGACTGGAATGGCAGGAACATAGGTCTAGTTGCCAGAAAGATTGTAAAGTGATAAAATTCTTTCCACCAACATCATTTAGATCACTAACACCTGCCCCAGCTGCCTAGGAAGCTCTAAGATAACTATTGGCATACCCCAAACCCAGCTGCTGCTGTGATTACACCGTTTACCTCTGTTTGCTTCCCTATAGGTTTGCCAATGCATGTCAATCCCTATACTAATAGTCTAAATTAAAACACTGGCTAAAAGGTCATGCTTTCCTCCATATACACACTTACGATTCATCTGGACGTGAAGAGTGAAAACATAAATACCAGTGCGAGGACTGGTTTAGTCTGGTCTTAAATTTGGAATGGAAAGTAGAGGAACTCAATCTTTAATAAAAGAAAGGTTGAAAGTTTGGGGACTCTAACATAGTATTAGAATATTCTCAGGAGGTCTTAATTATAAAAAGGTTTATTAAAAATATTCAGCATAAGAGATTTCATTTTAAAGCTTCTGATAAATAACTAAAATTATAATGTATCACGGGCATTTAATTACTTTAAAAGCTGTACATTTTATAATATTATTTTGCAGAATGATAGTTTAGAACCATGTGCCAATTAGTCTTATTTTTAAATGGAGGTCAAACCTTTCTAATGCATCACTATTGTGGGACCAATTAAAAATGAATGTAAACACTAAATGTGGCCATATTTTGTAAACTAATGATATAATAAATCATTTCAAAAACTGACAAATAATTGTAGCAAAAAACAGTGATTTATTTTCTCCCCAAAGAGAATTAACAAGCAATGTATTGAATGGCTGATTGTGGATCAGTTAGGTAGGCCACCTGATAGCAACTGCATTTTAAACATGAACTGTGCCCAGCTGGTGATTTAGTCAGAAACACATGGGCTCTGGTGTTTCAGAACCTGAGATGAAATCACAGCTTTGCCACTTGTCACCTTTATAAACAATCAAGAAATGGGACCACTTCATGTCTCAACAAAAGAGATGATGATAGTAGTAACTAATCGTGGCTTGTTGTGAGTGTGCATGAGGTAATCTCTTCAAACATTATATTAATACTTAAGGACTTAATATCAACAATTATTGTGACAATTAAATAAACATGTGAATCATGGCGCCTAGCATAGTTTCACCAATTTATATTTAGGTCTTCAGGATTCAATATACCTTATGGAGTCTTGGAAAACAAGTTAAGATGAAATGCTCTAAACAGCAGGCACACAAAGATGGGATCAACTTAAAATCTAACAACAAAGCAAGAATTGTAAGATTCAGCAAAATCGGAAGGAAACTCACAGGAATCTTTAGTTTACATAAATTCCAAAATTTTTGTACTGTTCAGAATAAGTAAGAAACTTAATAACAATAAACAATAAAGCCTTTAATTAACCTATGTTTCTTCAGGAAAATGGGATCTTAGCTTAAGGAATCAGAATCTCAATAGATTTTTGTCCATCACAAGGAAGGAACCATACTTCATCATTTTAACTAACACCTCTGTTTTTACAATGTGGTAACTTTTTTTTTCCCTCAAGCAAATGAGTTTTAAACTAGTTCCAGAATTAGGTAGTTATAGAAAAATTTAACAATATACAATTCATTTTTAAATGATGCATTGCATTATGTAGATGTATTTGTAAAATGCATGGATAGTCTATTTAACTTTTAAAATATACCAATACAGAAAAAATTATTGGTTTATTGCATGTACATTTTATTATAGCATAAGAAATTAACTGAAAACTGGAAAGTGAGGCATGGTAAAAACTATCTGCAGAATCTATGAAAGAAATCATATGAAATGAAAATGAAATAAAATTATGTTCCTATTACTCTTGTGTATAAAAATTCGAGAGAGGAATGTAAGAAATATTGGAATCAGTGTGCTAAGTACTCTTAAGTATTAATAGGAGTTAAATATGTTCCATTGCGGGAATGGAGAAAGTCTGAAATACAACTAAGACATTTGTGGAAAATAATTTTGTGGAAGGTGGCAATGATGAAATTGGAAGTGAAAAACATTTGGTTGATTATAGTTATATAAGAAATAACATGCCCGTGTTTTAAATTTTCTTTCATTTCAGAATGAATCACACGTAAAATCTGAATGACACATGAAGCAGAAAGTTTCCAAATTAAGAAATGGTTTTAATCTGATGCTAGTGCCGCTTTTGATATAAAATTTTATGTGTATTTTAAACTCTCAAATACATGTTATAATTTGAAAAAAATACAAATACTAAGTTAGGTGAGGTGGGCAGGGTGACCCCATTTTGAACAAGTAATATCGAATTAAAATATTTTTGCAACTAGGAAGGTTCAGGATTAAACAAATGCAGAAGTATTGTACTTAGAAGTAAACTCTTTGATCATTACATGTGAGGGAATGGATTTGGTGGGAGCAAGGCAACAACAGTAATAACTACAACAGTATGAGAGTCACATTTCAAAGGTGAATTAGCAATTTGAACGCCCTGGACACAGAAGCAGAAGAACAACGAATACGATGTGAAAAGTAATTCTCCTAGCATAATCACAGTGCTGTGTATAGGCCTGGACTCACTAAGTTAAAAAGACCTTGGAAAACTTGAGGAAGGTTTAAGGACAAGCAATAAACATGATTAATAGCTTGGAAAATAGAATCTCAGAGGAAAGGTTAAGGGAACTAATATTATTTAAGTTGGAAAATAGGCTGGGGAAACAAGTTGGTTTTCAATTACATGAAGGATTATTACCTAGAAGGTGCTGATCAGTACTCTGATGCCACAGAGGGCAGAACAAGAATAAGTGAACTTGAAATGTATAAAGCGTTTAGGTTAGCTAAAAGAAAGAACTTGCATCAGGACTGCAAGCCATTAAAATGGAAAGTACTAAATTTCTTTCTGTACAGACTTTTCAAAATGCACTTGAAACTCATTTGTCTAGGAAAGTTTACATGAAACCCAGCCCAATGGGTGGAGAGGAAAGAGACACATGTGAATGAAGTCTTTACAAGGCCTGTCTTTCCTAAGTTTCCCTCCATTGTCTAAATTCTGAATGTCTGCATTATGGATTTGTTATGGTACATAGCAAGGAAAAGAGTGTCCACAGATCAAAATCTTTGAAATATAGCTAAAGTGTGCACATGTCCTTGGTTAATATAGTAAACTTAAGAAGCATTGCAACTCTAAAACTTCTTGTTGTAGCTTTCAAGCAATTTTAGCTTGTTTACTAATTCAAGTTCCTGAGACTACTGGCAACTAATTGCATTTTTGTTTCTTGGTTTCTCAACCCCATCTTTGCAATACGTTTTCTGTTTGTTCTTTTAGAAATGACTCAAACCAATTGAATATTCTTTCATAAAGTAATACAAATAATATATTTTCTTCCAAAAAAATTTTATTTACTTAGAAAAATAGGCTATTCTCTGAATGCCTGCACACTTAATTCTCTTAAATTATACAAGAATTCCTACCACTGATTTCTGAGGCTTGTGCTAACAAAGATAAATGAAAGCAGGGATTTCAATAAAATTCTGTAAACAATTCTGTTAGAGCTTGTCAAATACACACAAGATATGAGTTCTAACTCGTTTCATTTATGTGTCAATGTTATGAAAATCACTAAATGAAAGTATGGACTACTGCATACAGTCTGTACAAAGGGATAAAAATGAAAACTCGAGCTGGAAGCTTTTAAATGTTTCTTTGGTGATGATGTTTATTTTTTCCCCCTGCAAAATATTTCACTTTCTTTAAAGTATATCATAAATAAATGAACATTTCTACCAAATACAAATAGGCAGTATAAATTGTATTATGAAAAAGTCTTTTTTATTTTAAAGAACATCTATTACTTTATGTTTGGGAAGTGTTTTGTAGTCATTAATAATTAATTCTTTACAATGTCAGGAAGAACAGAGGCATATGACAGATATTTCCTCTTCTAAGGTGAGAAATGGAGCCATGAAAAAATGAATTACCAAATTTATACAACAAGTTATTGAAAAGATGGAATTGTAACTTGAATATCTTGACTCAAGGTTTTTGTGTTTTGATTCTACAAAAAGACTCAGAAAAGTTGAAATAAACTAGCAGGGAACAGTTTAAAACCTGTATTAGAGAGCAAACCAAGTGGAAATTAATCTTCTACCATGTCTAACAGCTAGTTCATGTTAAAAAGTTTCCATTTAGGAAAGAGTAAGGATTTCCACAATGTGATATTGTACTCTATGCAGAACAAGGTCAACCAGCAAAGTCTCTTCCCTCTGATAACTAACGTAACACACATGATGGATAGAAAGATAACCTTGAATGAGTAAGCATGAATGCTGTGCCACTGAAAAAAGGTGGCGATGCTTATCACAATTTGGCATTTGTCATATTTGTACAATCGATCTGAAAATATGACTTTTTCATTAGCTCCAATCAAATTTTTTGGACTTTGTCATTTCCCTTCAAACGAATCTAACAGGAAACCCACTCAGAAGTTTAGAATTTCCTACATCCATATACCTGTGCCACATATAGAAGATCATCAGTTTCTGCTCAGCATCTACACAAATTTACAATGAATGATACTCACTGAAAATCAGATTGGGTTACTCAGTCACAACCATCTGTCATCCTTATGCCTCCTGCAATGTCTTCATTAAGTCTACCTTCCAATTCTCACCCTCTTTTATTATTCTGTTAATTAGCTCAGTACTCCAACATCCTCCTAGAATCAAGGCCCCAGCAATGACTTGGATGTACACAAGCTAAAGAACTAGCATCACAATATTTCCATAACTGTATTCCGCTCCTTGTAACACCATCCACTTAAAGTGTTCCTCCATTTTTGGAAAGACTTTTTTGGAATGACTAATAATTCCACCTGAAACTCTTATGATAGCATTCTTTCTACCTGAAACTAAATATTATCCATGTTGGCATGACCTAAAACCAAAGATACACAAACAATGCAGTTATATTTGCCATTTAGAACACGGTATAGAAGTCTATCATTTTGTCACATATGACACAATTTTGATATTTGTAGCTGTTTTTCTTTGCAATGAAAACCTATATTCATTTGGGGGGCTTCCTTTTTTAAAGGATAGATATTATTATTTTTCTGTGAAATATTTGAGCTGTCACATCAACTGTTCTCTTAATGTCAAGGGGAATCAAAGCTCCTGAGGTTTTTCAAGATGGATTTTTTTTCCCCTTTCTTGAAGCCATAGAAAGTCTATGATTACTGAGAGGAGGGGAATATCACTTTACTGGAAAGATCCTGAATTAAGCTTCACTTGGCATACCTTTTGGACATTATTTATTGGGCTTCCTGGCAATATGCCTTGCGGTTCATCTTCAGCTAATTATTAAATCTTCTCCCAGTGACCTAGAAAATGAATGCCTTCTTGTGTCTGAATTTGTCTCTCATATGCTGACATAAATTGCTAATTTCCCAAGAATGCATTGCTGAATTCAAAAAGTATGTGTGGCATATTAACATCATCAGATCGTTACTTAACAAAAATTCAGAACCTCTTGGTTTTTATTTCAAAGCATCATATGATAAGATGTTCAAATTCCTTACTCAAAGGAATTCACTTTCATCACCAAGGGATGGGACTGAAATGAAAAGAATCATCCCTCTTAATGTTATGATTCTAGCTTCCTAAGTGTTCTTTCCCACTTTGACATGATATAAAAGATATAGTGAATTGGACTTATTCACTTCAAATTTGTCAGCAGCAAAATAATCTTAAGCATTTCTGAGCAAAATCACTAGAAACACATACCTAAATCTTGAATTATGAACAAAATCACTAGAAACACATACCTAAATCTTGAATTACAGGTAAAAAGCCAGTAAGTAAAGTACTTCCTACCATTAACCAAAATTCCCATTGCATGATAAGTATCCTTACACAGGGCCTTAGAGCTCCACATAAGAAACAAGCAGAAAAGGCCAGAGGCCAATGAGAAACACTGTGCAACTGTCCTATGTCATATTCTTCTGAGGAGAAGAAATCCATGCTCAAACGCATGAAAGTCATAGGAATTTGAAAATGCCGGAAAGTTGCCATGCTTTCTCTTTGTGTTTCTTTAGCTGTAAAATGATTGTATCTGCATTCAGATTTCTAACCATATTAGAAAAAAGCTCATTCAATACTGATCAGGGTGGACTATGATTTTTATAAGAAAGCGTGCCAAACTAGTTGCAAATTGTCAGAAAAATATTATGGGAAATATCAATCCTCTCCTTTAAGAGCCACCCTAATTTCATTCCTTTTTTTTTTCTTTTTTTTTTTTAGTTTTTGACATTGACAAGCTTTCTTTCTTTGTTACTAAAGCCAAGATTGGGCATAATGTCATGTTCTCATTTTTTTCCCCATCTTTCCTCACGTGGCTTAGTGAGCTAGTCCACACAACAAAATGCATATTCTTACAGCTCTCTCATCCCTTATCAAGTTCTGCATTTGAGGAGTTTGCCAGGAATTTGCTCCTTTATACACGGACATTAACTCATTTCTATATTAAGTACCATATTTATATAGAGCATGATAAAAGATATTAAAAGCCAAAATAGCTAGCATTCAACTAACACCAAAATTTTCACGTGAACATTTTTATAATTCAGCTAGTGGTGCTGAAAGCCTTCAAACTTCCGACTTTTGAGTTCTTTATGAGTTCACATTGCTCTGCTAAAATGCTTGTTTTAAAGGAAAAGTATTTGGGAGGAAGACTTTTAGCAGCTAGCATGTTGAAAAAAGGTTTAAATATTGTCATTTTCTATCAGTGATATATTTTTTCCTAAGATATTCCTCTAATTTCTTTCTTTTCAGTTTATATGAGCAGATCTAGATTTAAGTCACAAAAGACAGAAATTGTGTGCTTTAATCTTTATGAACCCTCTGTCTATAGTATCATCTAGCAGTGTTTGAAGGCTTGCTTTACCTGTATTATTTCATAAAATGTTTATAAAAACACAATTATTTTCTGCATTATAAAGATGAAGAAAATGGGGTAGAGAGGTATGAAACAATTTGCTCAACATTACAAATTTTATAAGCAGTGGAACAAAGAAAAATATAGGGAGTTTGATATGAGAAAGCTCACTCAGAACTACAACTATGCACTACTGAAGTAGTACTATGTACATGTACCTTACATAAAGTAAAATTTAATCTATGTATACACATACATACACACACAGGCACACATGCATGCAAATAGATTTTAAAGTGACTAATACTTGCTTGACAAATACTTACTTTCAACTTGCTATTTATTGAAAGATATGTTACCTTTTGGAGAGTCCTGCAAAATACAATCCTACCTCAAAAACCCAGATAAATATTTTAGCTCTCTTGAGATTGTGATTATAGAGAATTACATGTGGTTATACATGCAAAATAGAGTGGAATTCAATTCACAATAACTTTGAAGCAAGGAATGGCTTCTGATTAGGACTGCCACAGTGTTTTGGGAAATAACAGAAATCTATACCATCTTGTTTTGGGTTAAAATCAATCACCAATGAACGGCAAGAATTTTTCTGAATTATGAACTATAATCCATAATTTTCTCTAAGCTTAATTTTTCAGATGCTGGTCGATGTTTCTACAAGAACAGTTTCACCAGAGATGAAAAATATAAACATATATATTGCTGGGCCTCACTCCAGTCTTCTTCAAGGAGAGCCTTGCAGGGTGCAATCATGCAGAATGAAGAATCATCAAGTACCTGGACTGAACTGGAGTCACATCAAATGTGACTGAACTGGACTGAACTGGAGTCACATCAAATTTGAGAATCATCTCCCTATGATACGAAGAGGATTGACAGAGTAATCACTTTGCTAGGTTCTCCTACAAGTCAATGACAACGCATGAGCTACTCTTATCTATGTTGTACTGCATTTTTCCTCATCAGATTATCATATTATGTCACCACAGAATTATGGTGAGAAGATTCATACATTGCATTTAAATAAAGCATAATAAAATGGATGGAAATATTATTTATAGGGATAAACAATAAAAGGAAACAAATTATGATATTTAGGTAATGTCTAATTTAGAAATGAGTCGGTTATAAGAGGATTAAAATCATAGAAAACAGAATGAAAGTTTATAAAGTTGTGAAAATAAAGCATTGAGGAAAAAGTAGAAGTTGAGGCAGCTTTTGGGAACAGTTAACTCAAACTTTGAGATGGAAAAACACTTACATGACTTAATAGTTCATTTTCCATAGGTTAAAAATATTTTGTATTCATTTGCTGAAGGAAAGGAAACTTGATCAAATATTATTTAGTTGATGATGGATCAGAGACTAGTACACTCAATTATCAAAAATCAGAAATTTCTCCACAACACATAATTATTGTGTCTGTGACAGAGAAAAAAGGAGAAAGTAAGTATAATTTTAAGAAATATATCATTTTTTTCAAACTTGGTGGGGATTATTGTACCAAAATTAGGTGCTTTTTTATGTGTACCATTTTTATTTGTAAATATTATATTTGGTAAAATAGTGCAATCATGTTTAAGTGAATGATAGAGTTGAATAAGTTATGATACTATTCATTTTATAAATGTTTTATGCCTATTTTATGTCAACAAATATACTAGAGTAAATGTATGGGGTATAGAGAAACAACTGGTATGTAATAATCTCTTCCTTTTAGTACACAGTTACCAAAACATAGAAGAAAGAAGTGAAAATGAAATATTAAATAGAAGTGTTAAAAGAAGTTAAAAATCTTTACTGATTAGTTTAGTATTTGAGACTTTAATAAAGAGTAGGAATTTCATGGACCACAAAAAGAGAAACACATTTAAGATTAAGGAAACAGCTGGGAGAGTTCAGGGAGATGTGAAATACACTTCATTTTCAGAAATGAAAGAGTAAGTTGCATGTTGTGTTCAAGTTAATTTTTATCATGAGAAAACTTAAGATCACTGACCATTCACAACTTTAGTTGAAAAACCAATGGCAGAATTACCTAAAAACAGACATTTTAATTATAACTTCTGAAGTTATCTAAGAAACTCTAGATTGCTCAAATTACCAGTCAATGGATACCAATATCACAAGTGTTGAGCATAGTTAACTGATCAAAAAACCTAAGCTCTTGCCAGAGTTGTATTTAAATGCATGCTATAGATAGAAACACAGATAGATACATACATACATACATAGATTTGTATATAATACCTCAATATTTGTAGAATAAATGTTTGGAGCAATACTGAGTGGTGGGAGAAATAGAACTTATTTTCTCTAACACATGCTTCCAAGCCCTCTCTCTGGATCTCTTACATGTGAGGAAGTGAAAAGAAAGTGGGAGGGAAGTGAGGAGAGGGACAAGGAGCTGATGATTATATTTATAAAGCTTACTAGCAGCTCAAAACATATTTCTGCAAATAACGAGTTTTCTCTATCTGCTGGTATCTGCTGCCATTATGTATATAATGCATAAATTATTATTTGCAGAAAATTATAGAAACAGAGAATGTATGCTTTGGAATCAGAGAGCCCGAATTCAGATATCTTTCACTTAATATTTGAGAAAATTAACTAACTTCTTTCAGATCTCCAATCCCTCTTCCACCCTTGGAGATAATAATTCCTGACTCATGGACATACTTAGAAGGTGAAATGAGGTCACCCGTGTAAGCTGCTCAGCATATTATCAAACACGCTGCACGTCTGATATGGGAAGGTAAGTACGGTGTTTGGAGAGAGAGACCCTCTGTTCTCCAGGTTTCCCTGTGAAGGGAATTCAGGAAGAGAAAATCTCCTGAATTTTCTTCTTATCCCTCACTCTACTTGATAAGGGTAAGTGAAGAAACTCAGCTTCTTTGCCTCTGCCTTTTCTAGATGCTCTCTCTTTTGAATCGACCTGCTT
The DNA here is from genome assembly GCF_002837175.3 of Physeter macrocephalus. Lineage (NCBI taxonomy): Eukaryota > Metazoa > Chordata > Mammalia > Artiodactyla > Physeteridae > Physeter > Physeter macrocephalus. Next base: position 111,251,352 of record NC_041224.1, on the reverse strand, counting down.
ATACAAAACAAAAACAATCAAAAACAAACAAAAAATTCTGTCCTGATCATTCCTAAGTGGAAAGATTAATGTTGACCCCTATGTCTCATTTCTCGCTGATTCTTCAACTTCAATGAGGTAGACAAGGGCATTATGTCTCCTTAAAATCTAACGTGATTGCTATTATTTTATTAAAAACAAGCAACCATTATGAATTACATCTTATGAGTTAGAATTTAGAAATACTCTCTGTAATTGTCTTTTAAGCAGTCTGTTTATAAATTTTAATATAAAATTATATTTAATAATGATAACTTTAAAAAGTTTACCGTGATTCCAGGACAATACAAAGTCTGTACTACATGAAAAAAAAAAAGGTATCATCAGAAATTTTATCCTAGAAACAGTATTATTTGAATAGTGAAACTTAGAGATTTATAACATTAGCAGGTATCATGGGGTGATAATGACAAGAATATTAGTTATTTATATGACATTGTGTGACAGAGATGGTTAACTCAATTAGATCCTGGTGGTATTAAAGTCAAGGTCACATATTTAATTTCCATATAGGCCAGTATATTTCTGACTGGGAAAACTCTGTTCTCTACTCACAGACTGCACCCCTAACCCCAATCTGTTATTTCTCAATTATGTGCCATTAATTGATGCAATATCCTACTGATAGTAGGTCATCTGTGCCATCTGCATAAATGAAGGACAGCATGTCTATGAGGTAGCTGACAGAGAGCAACTTGAGGCCAATAGTACCAGAAAATTCACTAATAACCTGTAGTTTTCTTCAGGGGAAAAAAATAGCTCCAAATATTCCAAGGAAGAATTAACTGCAAACATTATTCAAAAGAAGGTTGTAATCAACTCACAGTCCCTTTCTGTAAAAATGAGTCAAATAGAAGCTCAATAGCCCTAGTATGCTTTTTAAATTTTTTTTTAACTTATATCCAGCACATATTTATCTGATAAGATGTTGTCCCATGTAGCATGTTTCCTGATAAAGGAGACTTTTAAAAAATTTTTCTATGACCTTATTTACTAACTCTGTGCTTCCTTCTATTAGTTCTAAATCTTAATGGGAATTTGTACAATAACATTTTGCTGCAGCACCCATTCATAAATGTAATGTATCAACACATATGTGATTAACAGGCATACTGTACATACACAGGGAGTAGTTGGATATTTCTCCTCCTTACTCACTAAGGAGATCTAATTTCTATACTCTAGCAGAGAACAGACCCAATGTAATATTATAATATAAAGTCTATAAATCAAGACTTACAGTTTGAATAGAGGTAAGGAGACTTCTAAGCCCTAACTTCCATGCCTTCCTCCTCATTCAGGAATTCTCCAAACAAGCTACTTATCAAAACATTCTTTAAGGAAGAGATTGATGGAAATCATTTAAACTCTTGTTAATTTATGCTAAAAATGTTTCATCTATGAGAACAATGATTTGAGGTACTATCTAAGAGATAGAAGCATCTGTCTCCTATTAATATATTTCAAGTAGCAGTCACCAGATGGAGCAAAATTTTCTGTGTATGTGTTGGTGGACATCAGGACACCCTAGACAAATATTTCTTGAAAACATCTATGTTAAAGACATTGAGCTAGCAGTAGACTTAGCAGAATATAAAAACATGAAAGTCCCCATGCTCAAGGATTTGACATCCTAATGAAACAGAAAAGTAATAAGTTAAAAGAGAGAGAGAGAGAGAGAGAAAGAGAGAGAGAGAGAGAGAGAGACTATTTACTGACATGAGAATCAATATCTATAAGAATCACATGGTTTTTTTAAATATTCAAATTTAATTTTAAAGGTTACAAAATTGCCCTAAGCAGGTCCCATAAGAGAAAACAATATGATTTTGATTCCACCATAATTAACAAATTTCAAAATTTTAAAGTTCAGATTCCCTGCCTTATATCTGTCTCTTTTGTGAATACTTTTCTCCTTCCCTTTTCAATCAAGCAAAATTCTGTCCCGTCATCAGGCTCAACTTCTCCATCATCGAAGGAGCCTTTCCCAACTACAAAATGGAGAAATCTCTCACTGCTTTGATTTCACATGACATCCGGAGTCTATCTCTATTGATAGACTCATGAGAATCTATGCTTGCACTTTTGTGCTTTATACTTCTGGCTACCTGAGATGGCAATGCCTGAGTTGACTGTGGATCCCACATAGTGAAACATAACAGCCTTTGTCAAACTGGGTAATTAAATGAATGTGTGGAACTGAACCCAATTCCCACCTTGGAATCAACTTGAACTCTTATAAGAGCTAGGGATAAACTATTATGTTGAAAGAGTTACACAGTTTTGGATCTATATGTTCCTGTAGCCTCGACTTCTATAATCAATACACCACATAACCATCTTGAATATATCCTATACATAACTTATGTATAGGATAGTACCAATGCTACTCTTAGAGAGTGTATTAGTCTGTGTTCTTCAGAGAAACAGAGGCAATAGGAGATATAGATATAGATAGATTTATTATGAGGAATTGGTTTATGTTGTTCTGAGAAGTCCCAAGATCTATACTCAGCAAGCTGACTGGAGACCCAGGAGAGCCAATAATATAATTTCAGTTCAAGTCCAAGGGCTAAAGACCAACGGCCCAGCTCAAACACAGCCCAGCAGAGAGGGTAAATTCTCCCTTACTCTGCTTTTTTGTTCTATTCATGCCTTCAATGGTTTAGATGAAAACCACCCATACTAGGGAGGGCAATCTGCTTTGCTCAGTCTACAGATTCAAATGTTAATCTCATTCAGAAACACCCTTAAAGACACTCCCAAAATACTGCTTAATCAAATATCTGGGCAGCCCATGGCCCAGTCAAGTTGACATAAAATTAAACATCACAGAATGTATTCTCCAAAACTGAACACAACACTATGATGGCAATCTGACCAGTGAACAGTAGAGCAGGATTATTATGGCCTTTACTTTAAAGATTGTATTTCTACTAATACAACCTAAGTCCAAATTATACACTACATTATGCTTTCTCAGGGCCACATATTTCAGATAACTGATCAGCATATTACTTCACTCACAATGTTATTCTGATAGTTTTAGAAGGAGTTAAATCAGAACACTATTATAAGGTGAGAAGATACTTTATGTTAAGTTTAATCCATATAAAATTTTAATAAAAATGGTGATTTTAGATATCACTTTGTACGAGAATACAGGACAACATGCTTTTTTTTCTGCTGTAAAATAATTGCTTATTTTTGGCTAAAATAGAAAATATATGTGGCTACAATAAAGAAATAACATCAAAACAAAACACTGCCTATCTTTACATTGTTCAGACTAAAAAATGTTGTGACTATCAGGTTATAATGTCTGCTTTAAAGTGTTTCAGCCCTTGCCACTGAATTTCCAAACCTCCAACAAACAGACAGAAAAAATAGGTCATATATTTTGCATAGAACAAGTGGACTATTTAACTATCCAAGTGTTTTTGGTTAAAGCAATAAGGCATGAGTGAAAGGACTAACAGTATCATCAATAGAACAGACCTAAGGTAAATTCTCTTATTGCTCTTTGAATATTTCTTTTGCAGGCCTCTTCAGTATGGTATCTGATCTTTGGATAACACCACTATTTTTCTACTCCTGTGCCAAAGGATGAACTTAGAATTGTCTCCAGTTTCTTAGCACTTACAAAATCAAACAGAAATAAGCATGGTAGACTACATTGAATTTCCTTTAATGATAAGATGACTAGACTGGTAAAAAAGTTAGTTCAGCCTACCAGTGAACAAAAAATCAGATTTGATAATTCAGGAAATATTTATAACTCTACAGTGAGAAATGGCTCATTCCTTTAGAATGAGGTGATAATCTAATGAACCAAGTTAATCCATGTTCTAGGTCTACAGTCTTCCCTGTTCATCAGGTGACATGTGAACACTGTTCAGTGTGTTATAATTAAAAATTTAACTCACTTTGGAGTATCACAAGTGACGCTGGAAATTATTTATTCTTAAGTACCTGGTTATTTTGTTATTAAATGTCATAATTTACTATTCCTTCTTTAAAACTGTAAAACTCATGGGGCTCCAGAGAGATTTTCCCTGATTGTGTTTACTGTTGTATCCCAAATGCTTAGACCAATCAGTGGCATACAAGAGCTGTTTTATAAATATCTATTGAATTATATGAAAGATTGAATGAATTATTTGCTTGGTCATCACACTGCAGTCACATTCACCTTCTTTCTGTTTTTAATCTGTCAGGTTCCTCCTGGTTTCAGGGGCTTTGCACAAGTTCTTCCTTTTCCTTGGCGTTCTTTGCATCTAACTGTCCCTTACTCATTGTGTAGGTCTGTCTCACATGTAATAGCACTTTCTCCATTGAGGCCCTCCCTGAGTAGAGAGGCTTTCTTCTTTGATCTCTCTATAACATAGTACTCTACTTTATGTTCTTCATAGCATGAGTCAGTTTTACTACTCTGGAATATGTGTATTGAGGGTAAAGATTGCATCTGTCTTTCTCACCATACTCCATTGCCCGGAAGAGTGTTTAGGGAAATTAGGTTTTTGAAATATACTTGCTGGTGGCTTTAAAGACCACTATGTGCCTGACCCTATGCTCATGCTGAACATACACTAGTGAAAAATTTGCTTTCACAGAACAGAAGGAAAATGAGCAAAAAGCCATTTTACCCCCAAATTACTATAAGAATGATGAAAGAAATGAATATGGTAATATGATAGAGAATAAAAAAGAAACCTATTTAGATTTTTTGATCAGCAAAGAACTGTCAGGTGGTGACATGAACAAAATCCTTAAGGATGAGGCAGCAGTCATATGGAAACCTGGGGGAAGATCTCTATGGGAGGAGGAAACCATAAGTCTCAATGCAGAAAGAGCAAGGTGTGTTTGAGAAACAGTAAGAAGACAGGGGCCTAGGGTAAGGCCAGAGATGTATGCAAAGGCTAGGTCAGATAGGGACTCAGAGTAAGGAGTTTAGATTTTATTGTAAGAGCAGTGAAAACAACAAAAGATAGGTATTTGCTTTGCTTTAAGAAAGTTACTGTGTCCACTGTGTAGACAAAAGATTTGAAGTGGGAAAGGGTGAAAGTGAAGATAGAAACTGTTTCAGAAGTCTCTTTGCTAATCTAGGATGATAGTAGTAGAGACGAAGAGGCTAGATTCCACATACATTTTAGAGATAAAATTGACAGGACATAATGATTAGCTCTAGGAAATCATAGATGATTATAATTGTCATCTATATGATATGGTTTTGACTGGAAGATGACATAGTATTAATAATTATGCCTGGATGACATATTTTAGAAATATTTGGTGAACAATATTGTTTTTCATTAAAATGGCATCAATTCAGGAAGGAAAAAGATAATGAAGAGTTGAGCTAAATGTATTGTTTGGACAATCAAAACAGAAAGATATGAAGGTGCAAAAACACTGAGAATGGAGACAACATGACAAGCTTTGGACTTCTCAAATAGTTTAGATAAAACCAAAATTTGACCAGGATTTGAAAGATATAGGCTAATGTTCATCATATGCTATCATTAACTACTAATTTGTGGGGATGCAGGTTTATTACATTTGCTTTGCATATTCTATGTCTGAAAATAACACACTAAAAAGCTAGTATAGTTTTCTAGCTGCTGAAATTAACATTTTAAGTTCCAGTACTTTAATCTCCCAATAGTTCTAAAATGAATCATGATTCCTTAATTATAAATACTTACAGATACTTAAAAGAAAATTAGAGATGCAAAGAATTTATTTTGCTGAATTGCTCTTGAAAAAATGAAGGGACTAATGGCAAACCTTATTCATACACTAATAACTATTAGAAGAGAAAATATTGATGAGTTTTTGATGTAACTTGAATTTAAATGCCTAAAGAGACTCAGAAAATCCCTACATCTATTTACTCCAGATTGGATCTGAAAGTCTATTTTCATTCAATTTCTTAGCATTATTAGTAATGAAATATAAAGCCGGGATGACTGACCTAAGTGAGGCAACAGATTTAGAAAAACTCATACACCACATAACTTTGAATACAGACTACCGGGCAAGTGACTGTTATTTCGAGTTCAGTCAAGTTTGATAGGGTTTTTACGACTGGTTCAGGAAATGAATTACTGAGGTTCATCTTTACAGAGAATTTGTTCACTGCAGCCTTAATGTGAAAGTCAGATTGAAAATTCATATCCATAGCAGGTACAGTAAATGGAATTTTTTCCATAGATTAGAAAATGGAATTATTATTAAGAACTGTTTTCACTCAAAATATTGTCTTGATGTAGAGTCCTGATAGGACAAGCCTTATCTGTTTATTTATGCTTTACCTTCCTATGTTTTGATCATTGTTTAAATGCTTAACAGTATGCATGTCTGCTGTCCTGATGGATGGGCTTGCTGCAGATATGGTACAGTAAATGAAAAGATGGCACAAACACTAAAAGATACATAAAGATTTATGACTCAATAAGAAAACCTGTACCAAAAAAAAAGAAAAGAAATTTGTGTTATGGTGATTATGCTTAGAGGATTGTGGTTCCAAATGTTTCCCCTTTTCCTTTTCTATCTGGAATCTTCTAGTACTTCTACAGAATAAAGATATAAATGCATTAACTATTTTCCAAAAATACTTTGTTCCAGGCTTCTTAATAATTTTTGAACTCTTCATTGAAGAATAAAATATATAAAGGAGAGTGCACAAATCATAACTGTAGAGCTGGGTGACTTCAAAAACTGAACACACACGCATGTAACCGGCACCAAGATAAAGCAGCAACGTTACAAGGATTCCCATGCAGGCAGTGACATAATACAGGTCAACTGCCCTTTGACTTTTAATATAATGAAGATGCATCTTTTGTTTTTGAACTACTATATACAAATGGATTCTGACAGCATGAACTCTTTGGGGTGTGACTTCCTTCATGCAATACCGTATTTGTGAGATTTATCCATATGAGTGAAGGCAGTCACATTATTCTCATTCTCATTGTGTATTACTATTCTATGTGTGAATATACCATACTTTTTTTAATCCATTCTACTCCTGCTGGGAATATGGGTAGTTTCAGTTTTTAGCTATCATATACAGTGCTGCCATGAACATTTTATAAATTTATTTAGTGAACAAATGTATGAATTTCTGTTGTGTACATACTTAGAAGTGGAATTACTTGGTCCTAGTGTATGCAAATAACCACTGTTAGTAAATAGTGCCAAATCAGTTTTCAAAGTCATTTTAACAATTTATGTTCCCACAACCTTACCAAAATTTGTCATTGGCATCTGTTTCCTTTTAGTGTTAGTGGTAACATAACGTATTTACATTTTGCAATTGCTTGAAAATGAATGAATTTTAAAACCTTTACATATGTTTACTGGCCTTTTGAATCTTTTTTTAAAGGCTTGGCTCAATCTTTTGCTTAATTTTCTATTGGATTTCTGTCTTTTACTTATTGACTTCCAAGGGTTCTTTATATACAGTCTGACAAATCATTTGCAAAAAAATATATTGCAAATACCTTATCTTACTCTGTGGGCTGCCTATTCAGACTCTTACTGGAGGGGTTTGATCTTATAATCTAATAAATTATTTTTATTTTGGTTATAATTAAAGGGTTGTTCATTCCATTTAGGAAAATTTTGCATACTTCATGGTTATGAAGATATTCTCTCAGGTTTTCTTCTAAAATATTTATTGGTTTACTTTTCACATTTAACTTTGCAATTCCTCTGGAGTTGATTTTTGTGTACAGTGTAAGATAGGAATTCACTTTTTTTCAATATGGAAAACCAATCAACCTAACACTATTTATTGAAAGGTCATTATTTCCTCACTACCCTACAGTGTCACCTTTGTCTTAAATTGACTGTATGTACATAGTGATCTGATTCTGTACTTTCTATTCTTTACCACTGACATTTCTTCCATTATGTATGAGAAGTACGTTACTTGCTGTGATAAAATGCACAAAGTTCAAAAAGTAAAATATGATATAAAGCTAGAAGTAAGTTTTATTTCCAGTTCTGTTTTCATTTCCTAAGTCTACTTCCCTGAAAGCAAATGAAGATACCAGTTTTGTGTGTATTGTGCCATTTATTTTCCACACAAATTCAAACATGTAAATGCATACATCTATTTTTACACAACTATTAGCATAATAAATGCATGGTTTCTCATCTCTTTTTTTCCCCCCACATAGTAATAAAGCCTGATGCTTCCTTCTTACCCACATCAGGTCTGTGTCAGAAACAGAGGTGCTCATTAAGCACTTCATCTACTCTCTCCCATTCTTCAGACCCTTGCTGTTAGGCAGAGTTATCTAACTAGCTATGTCCAAAAGGCATAGAATGGACAGAGTGATATATTTTTCTTCCTAGACAAAGTTTAAAGAAGCTGGATAAAGATCCCACAACCACCCCTGTGTTAAGTCAGTGACTAAGAAAGACACTTTTTCTAGATGGTACAATTCAGAGATGTTAAATACTTAAAATGTTAAAGCATTGTTTAAAAAAAATTAAGGAAGACCTAAATAAATGGCAAGACAGCCTGTGTTTATGCATCAGAATATGTAATATTGTTAAGATAGCAATAATTCCCAAATTGATCTACAGATTCAACACAATCCCTTTCAAAATCTCAGCTGCCTTTTTTGCAGGGAAGGACAAGTTGATTCTAAAGTTCATATGTAACTGCAAGGAGCACAGATTAGCAAAAAAGATTTTAATAAAGAAGAAGAAAGTTAGAACATTAATACTCCCTGATTTCAAACCTTGCCACAAGCCTATAGTTATCAAAGCAGTGTGGTGCTGGCATAAACAGACATATAGATCAATGGAATAGAAATTAGAGCTCAGGAATAAATACTTGCATTCATGGTCAAATGATTTTTGACAAGTGTGCCAAGAAAATTCAATGGAGAATGAAAAGTCTCCTCAATGAATGCTCTGGGGACAACTGAATATCCACATGCAAATAAATGAAGTTGGATCCCTACTTCACTTAACTCAAAATTGAACATAGACCTAAATGTAAGAGCTAAAAGTATAAAACTTTAGAAGAAAACTTAGGAGTGAATCTTCCTGACCTGGTTAGGCAATGGTGTCTTACACATAACACCATAACCACAAGCCAAAAAGAACAAAATAGATAAAGAGGACTCATCACAACTAATCTTTGTGTTTCAAAGGACATCATTAAAAAAAAGTGAGGGCTTCCCTAGTGGTGCAGTGGTTGAGGGTCCGCCTGCCGATGCAGGGGGCACGGGTTCGTGCCCCAGTCCGGGAAGATCCCACATGCCATGGAGTGGCTAGGCCCGTGAGCCATGGCTGCTGAGCCTGTGCGTCCGGAGCCTGTGCTCTGCAACGGGAGAGGCCACAACAGTGAGAGGCCCGCGTACCACAAAAAAAAAAAAAAAAAAAAAGTGAAAGGGCAATCCACTGAATGGGAGAAGATATTTCCAAGTTATATATTTGATAAGATATTTGTATCCAAATTATATTAACAATGCTCACACTCAGTATAAACAGTAACCCAATTTAAAAATGATCAGAGGGTTTAAATATACATTATTCCAAAGAAGATATGCAAATATCCTCTAACTACAAGAGATAATGCTTAACGTCATTACTTAGTAGAGAAATGTAAATCAACATTGCAATCAGATACCACTTCACATGTACAAGGATGGCTAAAAAAAGAAAAAAAAGAAAGAGACAATGTAGGCTCAAGGGATGTAGACTGTGGATGCCATATTGGACCTATCCCTCTGCCTTATTCTAGCTCACTGTCATCTCCCAGAAAAAGAGCATATAAACTCTGCTGGAGCCCTGATTTTTATGACTGCCACAGAAATTTGGAGACTGGAAGGGAGTGGCATGATATGTTCAAAGTGCTGAAAGAAAAAAGAAAACTTCCAACCAAGATTAATCTACCCAGCAAAGTTATCACAGAATTAAAGGTAAGATAAGAGTTGTCTATACAAGTAAATCTAAAGGCATTCATCACCACTAAACCAGCCTCGCAAGAAATGTTAAAGTGATTTATTTAAGCTGAGAAGAATGGGTGCCAATTACTAATGAGAAAACATATGTAAGAATAAATCTCACAGGAAAAGAATATGTGGTAAAGTTAGTGAATTAATCACTTATAAATGTAGTATGATGGATAAAAGACAAAAGAACTAAAAATAACTAAAATTACAATAGTTAAGGGGTACACAGGATAAAAAGAGGTAAAATGTGAGCTCAAAAACTTAAAATGTGGGTGGGGGAGAGTAAAAATGTTAAGCTTTAGAATGAGACCAAACTTAAGTTGTTATGGACTTAACATAGATTGTTACAGATGTAAGTTGTTATATGCAAGCCTCATGATAACTACAAAGCAAATTCCTGTAGTAAACACACACACAAAAAAGAGAAAATAATATAAGAATACCACTAAAGAAAGTCATCAAACCACAAAGGAAAGCAAGAGAAGAAGAAAAGAACAGAGAGAAACTACAAAAACAGCCAGAAAACAATTAACAAAATGACAAGAGGTAGATATCTATCAATAATCACTTTAAAAGTAAATGGGCTAAATTCTTCAACCAAAAGACATAGAGGGGCTGCATGGATAAAAAACAAGACCCATCTATATGCTGCCTATGAGAGACTCACATCAGCTGTAAAGACACACAAACCTGAAAGTGAAGAGATGGGAAAAGATATTCTATGCAAATGGAAACCAAAAGAAAGCTGGAGCAGCTATACCTATATCAGACAAATTAGACTTTAAAACAAAGACTGCAATAAGAGAAAGAGATGGGTGCTAAATAATGATAAATTGTTCAATTCAACTAGAGGATATAACATTTGTAAAAATTTATGTACCCAACATATAATTACCCAAATAAAGCAAATATTAACAGAAATAAAGGGGAAAATAGACAGCAATATAAAAAGAGTAGGGACTTTTAATACCCCACTTATATCAATGGATGGATCAGCTAGACAGAAAATCAATAAGGAAACATCAGCCTTAAATAACACATTAGGCCTGACACATTTTCTAGGATAGATCATAGGTTAGACTAGGAAACAAGTCTTAATAGAATTAAGAAATCATATTATGAAATTATGAAATCATATCAAGCATTTTTTTCTGAGCACAATGATATAAAACTACAAATTAATTATACAAAGAAAACTGGAAAATTTACAAATATGTGGAAATTAAACAACATGCTACTACACAACTAATTGGTCAAAGGAGAAATCAAAAAAATAACTGAGACAAATGAAAATGAAAATATAACATATCAAAACTTGTGGAATGCAGCAAAAGCAGTTCTAAGAGAGTTCATAATGATAAATGCCAACCACAAGAAACAAGAAAACTCTCATATAAAAATCTAACTTTACACCTCAAGGAACTAGAAAGAGAAGAACAAATGAAGCCCAAAATTAGTAGAAGGAAAAAAATAGCAAAGATTAGAGCAGAAATTTTAAAAAATAGAGACTAAAAAGATAATAGAGAAGATCAACAAAACTAAGAGCTTGTTCTTTGAAAAAATAAACAAAATTACAAACATTTAGCTAAACTCATCAAGGCAAAAAGAGAGAGCACTCAAATAAATAAAATCAGAAATGAAAGCAGAGATGTTACAAGTGATACCACAGAAATATGAAAGACCATAAGAACTACTATGAACAATTTTATGCCAATACCTTGAATAAACTAGAAAAAAATCGATAAATTCCTAAAACACACAACCCACCAATATTAAGTCATGATGAAATAGAAAATCTGAACAGACTGATTATTAGTAATGACATTGAATCAGTAATACAAAACCACCCAAAAAACAAAAGTCCAGGACCAGACTGCTTCACTGATGATTCTACCAAACATTCAAAAAAGAATATCAGTTCTTCTCAAACTTCCAAAAAATATAAGAGGGAACTCCTCCAAACTCATTTTATAAGGTCAGCATTATCTTGATACAGATACCAAAAGTGAATACCACAAGAAAATAAAATTACAGGCCAATATTCCTGATGAACATAGATGCAAAAATCCTCAATAAAATATTAGCTAGCAAACCGATTCAATAATACATTAAAAGGATCATACACAACAATCAAGTGGGATTTATGCCAGGGATGCAAGGATGGCTCAAATCAGTCAATGTGATACACACAGTAACAAAATAAAGGATAAAATTCGTGTGATCATCTCAATAGATGCAGAAAAAGCATTTGAAAAAATTCAACATCGATTTATAATAAAAACTCTCAACAAAGTGGGTACAGGGGGAATGTACCTCAACATAACAAAGGACATTTATGACAAGCCCACAGCTAACATTACACTCAATGGTGGAAAGCTGAAAGTCTTTCCTCTAAAATCAGGAATAAAACAAGGATGACTACTCTCATTACTTTTATTCATTATAATATTGGAAGTCCTGGCTATTGCAATCAGACAGGAAAAGAGATAAAGTTATCCAAATTGGAAAGGAAAAAGAAAAACTGTCACTATCTACAGATGACAAGATATTATGTATACAAAACCTAAAAACTCCATCAAAAACTGCTAGAACTAGTCAACTAATTAAGTAAAATCTCAGGATACAAAATCAATACACAGGGACGTCCCTGGTGGTCTAGTGGTAAAGAATCCGCTTTCCAGTGCAGGGGACACGGGTTTGATCCCTGGTCAGAGAACTAAGATCTCACATGCCACAGGGCAACTAAGCCCACGTGCCACCACTATTGAGCTTGCACACATCAACGAGAGAGCCTGCATGCCACAACTACAGAGCCCATGCGCCCTGGAGTCCGCATGCCACAACTAGAGAGGGAAAACCTGCACACCACAGCTAGAGAGAAGCCCACATGCCACAATGAAAGCCTGATGCAGCTAAAAAAATAAAATAAAATAAATTAATTAAATAAATAAATATTTTTAAAAAACAACAACACTGAATTCCTCAGCCTAAACTCTAGAGGCTGGAGGAAGCTTCTAAAAAAAAAGAAAGAAAAAGAAAAATCAATACACAAAGGCCTATTGCATTTCTATACACTAATAATGAACAATCAGAAGGAGAAATTAAGAAAATAATACCACTTACAATTGCATCAAAAAGAATAAAATAACTAGGGATAAATTTAACAAAGGAGGTAGAAGACCTGAATATTGAAAACTAAAAGACATTAATGAAAAAAACTGAACAAGATACAAATGAATGGAAAGATATTCCATGGCCATGGACTGGAAGAATTAATATTGTTAAAATGTCCATACTACCCAATCTCCCAGAGTCAAGGCAATGCCTATCGAAATTCCCATGGCATTTTAAACAGAAATAGAATGAATAATCCTAAAATTTATATGGAACTACAAAAGGCCCCAAATAGCCAAAGCAATCTTGAGAAAAAAGAATGAAGGTGACAGTATCACACTGCCTGATTTTAAACTCTATTACAAAGCTATAGTAACTAAAACAGTATGCTTTTAGCATAAAGACAGACACATAAATTAATGGAACAGAATAGATAGCCCAGAAATAAACCCATCCATATATGGTCAATTAATTTATGACAATGGAGCCAAGAATGTGCAATGAGGATAAGACAGTCTCCTTAATAAATGGTACCAGGAAAACTGGACAACCACATGCAAAAAAAAAAAAAAATGAAACTTTACTACTATTTTACACGACACAAAAAATTATTCAATATGGATTGAAGACTTGAGCATATTCCCTGAAACCATAAAATTCCTAGAAGTAAACAGTGGTGCTAAACAACGTGACATAGGTCTTGGCATTGATTTTTGGAATCTGGCAACTTTGGGCAACAGAAGTAAAAATAAACAAGTGGGACTACATCAAACTAAAAAGCTTCTGCAAAGCAAAGGAAATGAGCGAAAAACTGAAAAGCAACTTACTGAATGGGAGACTATATTTACAAATCACATATATTATAAAGGGTTAATAACCAAAATATATAAAGGCCACATACAATTCAATGGCAGTAAAACACACCAATTAAAAATGGGTAGAGGATCTGAAGAGACATTTTTCCAGAGACATACAGATGGCCGACTGGTACATGAAAACATGCCCAACATCACTAATCATTAGGGAAATGCAAAGCAAAACCACAATATGATAACACCTCACACCTGCTATAATAGCTATTCAGAAATAACAAGTGTTGGCAAGGATGTAGAGAAAAGAGAACCCTTGTGCACTGTTGGTGGGAATGTAAATTGGTACAGCCAGTATGGAAAACAGTATGGCAGTGTCTCCAAAACTTAAAAATAGAAGAACAATACAATCCAGTAATTCCACTTCTGGGTATTTTTATCTGGAGAAAACAGAAGACTAACTTGAAAAGATATATGCACCCCCAAGTTCATTGCAGTGTTGTTCACAATAGCCAGGATATGGAAACAACCTAAATGTTCATCGATGTCAGAATAAATAAAGAAAGTATATACAATGGAATATTATTCAGCCATAAAACTCAGTGAAATCTTGCCATTTGTGACAACATGAATGTACCTTGAAGGCTTTATGCTAAGTGAAATAAGTCAGACAGAGAAAGATAAATAGCACATGATTTCTGTTATATGTGGAATTTTCAAAAAGGCTAAACCCACTGATACAGGGAAGAGATTTGTGGTTGACAGAGGTAGGGGTGGGAGGTGTGAAAAATAGGTGAAGGGGGTCAATAGGTAAAAACAAAAACACTGCCAGAAAACAAAAGGCAATTATCAATTATCAGAAGAAGGTGGAAAAATTTAACATTCATTCACACTTTGGAAAACAGTTTGGCAGTTTTCAAAAGTGAAACATACATGTAATCCAGCAATTCCACTCTTAGGTATACTCCCAAGGAAAATGAAAACATATTTCCATACAAAAACTTGTACACAAATGTTCATAGTTGAATTACTCACAGCTAAAAATTGATGACAGAAAAACAAAATGTGGTATATCTATACAATGGAACATTATTTGGCAAAATAAAGAAATGAAGTAGTGATCATGCTACAACATGGGCCAACCTTGCAAACATAAGTGAAAGAAGCCAATCACCAAGACCACAGATTGTATTATTACATTTACATGAAATGTTTACAATAGGCAAATTCAAACAAACTTAGAAAAACATCAACTTGGAAAAAGAACAATGAAAATACTAGGTGAAATGTCAAGGTAAAAAAAGGTATCAGGCAAAAGAAATAGCATCATTTAAAATAACCAACCAAGGAATGCATACGGTTTTTAAAACTGTACAATCGATTATTGGTGATGAAATAGAGAACAAAGACTCTCACATTTATAGAAATATATTTGTACAAATTATGGTGAACATTTTCAGAAATAAGTGCAATCTAAAAATTCTAGTTTAAGTATTTAGCCTAAAGGTAGTATGAATTCATTTGTGTAAATATTTATATTTCTGTTTGTTCTTCATACTATTTTTCAAAATATTTAAAAATTATAAAACAAACTTGCTGAAAAATTATGATCTTTCCATATAGTGGAATAATATTCACCCTGTAGAAACAATGTTGCATATGAAAATATATTGGCATAAAAATTACCATGATTTACCATTGATGAAAACAGTTTCAAAACAGTGTTTATGGGCTTCCCTGGTGGCGCCGTGGTTGAGAGTCCGCCTGCCGATGCAGGAGACACGGGTTCGTGCCCTGGTCCGGGAAGATCCCACATGCAGCGGAGCGGCTGGGCCCGTGAGCCATGGAGGCCCGCGAACCGCAAAAAAAAAAAAACAAAAAAAAACCCCAGTGTTTATATGTACAATGGTTATGTATTGGGTTGGCCAAAAACTGCCTTCTGTTTTTAAGTAAAAATAAAAGAGACATTTTTCATTTTCACCAAGAACGTTATTGAACAATGTATAAAATCTTTTGTTCCACTACCCTCTGCCAGTTTTCAGGCAACTTCATAATTCCATCTTACCAAAACTTTTTATCTTTTTGAGCGAAGACCTGTTCCAGGTGCATTTTACAGTCTTCCAGGGAATTGAAATTTTTTCCATTAAGAGAATTTTGTAAACACCAAAATAAATGGAAATCCGAAGGTGCAATGTCTGGTGAATAAGGCAGGTGAGTCAGAACTTCCCAGCCAAGCTGTAACAGTTTTTGCCTGGTCATCAAAGAAACATGCGGTCTTGCGTCATACTGATGGAAGATTATGTGTATTCTGTTGACTAATTCTGGACACTTTTCGTTGAGTGCTGTTTTCAGTTGGTCTAATTGGGAGCAGTACTTGTTGGAATTAATCATTTGGTTTTCCAGAAGGCACTCATAATAGAGGACTCCCTTCTAATCCCACCATATACACAACATCACCTTCTTTGGATGAAGACCGGCGTTTGGTGTGGTTGGTGGTGGTTCATTTCACTTGCCCCACGGTCTCTTCCATTCCACGTTATTGTACAGTATCCCCTTTTCATCGCCTGTCATAATTTGTTTTAAAAATGGAATGTTTTCATTACATTTAAGTAGAGAATCGCATGTGGAAACACAGTCAAGAAGGTTTTTTTGGCTTAACTTATGTGGAACCCAAACATCAAAGTGATGAACATAACCAAGCTGGTGCAAATGATTTTCAACACTTGATTTGGATATTTTGAGTATGTCGGCTATCTCTCGCATGGTATAACATTGATTGTTCTCAACTCATGTCTCGATTTGATCCCTATCAACTTCAACTGGTCTACCCGACCGTGGAGCATCGTCCAGCGAGAAATCTCCAGCACGAAACTTCACAAACCACTTCTGACACGTTCAGTCAGTCTGCACCTTCTGACACATTCAGTCTGACAGCACCTTCGCCATGCACTGTACAAATCTTTTTTGCATTTTGGTTGTGTTTTTACCTTTCTTGAAATAATAAAGCATCATATGCCAAAAATGTTGCTTTTTTCTTCCATCTTCAATATTGAAATGGCTACAAAATAATTCACCAATTTTGATGTCTTTTTAAAAATTCACGCTGATATGACAGCTGTCACATACAGTCTAACAAAATTGTTTCAAATAAGTTAAAGAAAACTAAGTGCTACTAGAGTCATCTTACAAGAAAAAATGAACAAAAATTTTGGCCAACCCAATATTACACATATTCACATTAATGAAGAAACATAAACTCACAGTGAAAGACAGAGACATAGAGAGATATCTGAAGGTATATACTCATAAAGATAGTAATGGCTTATAGCACTTAACAGAGTAATCATTTGCATAGCATTTTTATTTTTAGGGAAACAAATATACATATTTTTATTTGGATGACTGTATCAATTAGGATATTATCATTGTCAGGTGTTTAAAATTAATTTTGAGGTAAGAAGTCTTAGTTGTACCCCTGATATTATATACTGTAAACTTCCCTATACTTTGTCCAGTTGTAATATCTGTCCTTTGGTGGAGGAAAAGAGCTCTTAACGGTAGTAGCATACGTTTAAGTAAACACTTTGATGTATGGAGGAGTTAAATATTTTCTGAGGTTGTGACATAACTCTATGGCACAACAGTGGTCTTAACAGTCATTTATGAAATAAAATGAAATGAAAAGTAGTGTTTTAAAATTTTGTAAAATCATGCACATAGGTACATAAGGCATGATGCCAGCTGTAAGGTAGTGGTGTTATATTTCATAGACTAGATTATGAGACGTAACAAATTTAGAAGTTTGCAAGTCACTTGAGCTGTACTAATAATGAGTTTTAAAGTGTCTTCTTTGTAGCACTTTTCCAGTATAACATACAATTTATTATATTGTCTGAAAATTGAGCAAAATGTATATGTGGTGCAACATTCTTCCTTTTTCACAATCCCATAGATTGTCTATCATTATTTCATTTTATTTCAAGAGTTTTATAAATTGAGTTGATAAGGAAAAGCATTTTCAGCAAAAAAATATTTAATGTCTTTGGGTAAATAGCAGCCTCTTTGGAAAAAGCTAAGAATGAACATAAAGAGACAGAAAAAATATAACAGTATGCTAACGTTTATGGTATATGAAAATATAGTTACCTATTGCATTAAAATGTAGATCCATACAAGTGGAACATTTTTTAAATTACCACTTTTGCCCTGCACTTCTCTTTGCTCAAATAATGGAGACATAGTGTAGTAATTAGACAAATGAACATGGGCTTTTTAATCTGACAGGCTTGACTTTATTTCTGCCCCACCAATAACAGATTGTAATACCTTTGGAAATTTCTTATCTCAGTTTATCATCTGTAAAAGTGAAGACAATAACATGTACATCTCAAGGCTGCCCAGAAAACTGAATGAGATAGGATTAAATGGGTATTAAGTGAAAACATCTAGGACATTATTAGCTATGTTTTCCCATTAAAGAAGAAAGAGGAAAACATTGTCTTAAAAGTACAGTCCATCATGCTATAATGCTTGTTTTGGAAATACAAATTTATTCCAACACTTAGGAACAATTTGAGCATAAAATACTTCTTGAGCTTACTTATACATAATTCCAACCATAACAAATAGTAGGTGAATGCATAAAAGTGCACCCAGCTGAACCCAGTCACACAGGAATAACATCTCCCATCCCAAACTGTGTGTGTGTGTGTGTGTGTGTGTGTGTGTGTGTATGTGATGAATTACACCTATCCACATCTTGTGTTATGACTTCCTGTCTGATTTCAAATAACTTCCTTCCATCACTTATCTATAACTCACAGGTTGTAACCCTTCCTGTGACCACATTCACAGGCAAACTTCAGGTCTTTTTCAAGGTAAAGTGCCATATTCATTGTAGTACTTGTGCATTTCCTAACAATTTGACATGTGTAAAACTGTTAATGTTTTTATCATGGCCCATCTTTGTGTGTATGTGTGTATGTGGGTGTGTCTGTGTGTGTCTTAGTCTATTTAGGCTACTATAACAAAATACCACAGATTGGGTAGCTTACAAAAAACAGAAATTTATTTGTCACAATTCTGGAGGCTGGAATTCTAAGATCAGGATGCTGGTATGGTCGGGTTCTGGTGAAGACCTTCTTCCTGGTTTTAGACTGTCACTTCTCACTGTGTCCTCACATGGTGGAAGGGAAGAGGGATGATCTCAGACCTCTTTTATAAGGGGCACTATTCCCATATATGAGGGCTCTGCATTCATGGCCTAATCACCTCCCAAAGGTCCCACCTCCTAATACCATCATCTTGGGGGTAAGATTTCAACGTGTATAAATTTTAAGGGGACACAAATATTCAGACCTTAGTAATGTATCACTAATGAAGTTTTTGAGTGTTGTGTCCCTAATGCCATTTTTTCCATATGGCATGTAATTTTTATTGTACTATTTTGCATAGCACATTAATTTTTAGAACACATATGTCATGCTACATGATAGTAATGGCCTATAGCTATTATATGTACTATCAATAGTCAATGTTTTTAAAACTTCTCCTATCTCTACTTTTTTTTTTTCATTTAGCAAATATATCATGGAGTCGTGAACACCTTAAGTTTAGAGTTAAAAAAGATTGATTTATCTATGCATTTCTTGAATAATCCCCAATAAACACTTCTAAATAATAAGGTTCTTAATTTTCATGGAATATGGTACTCCATTATTTTGAATGTTGAACATGCAGAAACAGCTTCAATAGACACGTCTATGCTAGTTAAGCTTCCTGAATCCAAAACTTATAGCAGATAACTCTTCATTTGAAATCAACATTTTCTTTAGTAGAATATTTTCATAAATATCTCAGTAAATAAATGTATGTAGTAATTCATCTCAAAATAAGGTAGGTTAATAATACTAAAGAAGACTTTTTGTTGTTTGTTTGTTTTTAACAGATAGTTCAATTTCCAAGTATTCAGAATGATTTAGACATGTAATAACTTGCTTATAATGTTGAAGACTTTGCATCATTGATTTTTCCATTTTCCTATTTGTTGTTGTCAGTAGTATTAAAACTCAAAGTAAGTTTGATACAGATCATAAAACTTTCCAAGAAAACCAGTCTGGTGTATCTATTCCTACAACTTAAATACAAGATCAAATGATGAATGCTTGTTGATTTGAGCATCTTGAACAAGAGATTAGAACAATTGCGAGAGGAACGCTGGGGGCTAAGACTGTGTATTAGGAAATGTTTACACCACAAAGATATTTTTGCCAATAGTTTCAAAATTTCTTTTTTGTTGCATTCTGACAAATACCAGAAATGTTTTTTCTTTTCAACTGAAAATGCCTGTAGATCAGAGTTTACTTCCTTTTTTCAAGCAAGCCTGATTCCTGATAGAAAACTTTCTATGAAGCGTTACTATTTTCCCATTACTGCCTTTTCTTTAGAATGAGTTTTTATCTTATCATTCATCTTCTAAGTGAGGCAGACAAGTAAATCAGTAATAAGTATTATGATAAATTTTTCTTTTGGGTAGTATAGAAAGACAGTGGAGAAGAATTTGACACTTGTATGTGGAATAACACGACACATGGATTGTCATTAAAATGCAATTTGATTTTCTTCTGCCATCTCATTAAATTTTATTCAGTGGAGGTTATCTTACTCTGCCATTAGATCTCAACTCTGGTAAGCTCATAACTTTTCTACACTCTTAGATAACAGACAGTCCTACCATCACATTAAGTCAGAAATTGTCTCAATTAAAAAATTAGAATGCCTAGCCCCATGCGAGAATTAAAACTTAAAACTTGACAAAACATTATATATTTTTCTTTCCTTGTTTGGGCCTGCTTCAGGCTTAAGGAAGAGGTATATACTTGCTTTTTCTGTTTCTTGCCTTGCTTCTCGCAGCTTGCTAAGTCCCTTCAGCGCTAGTATTTGGAGACCAGGGAAAGGAACAGGGGAAGTTAAGGTTTCACTCCAGCTAAACATTTCCGAATCTGGTTTTGCCTTTTCTGACTGATGGTAGTTATTTAAAGACAGAGTTCTTTACTCTCCCGTTCCGGAGCGCAGGCTCTGGATGCGCAGGCTCAGCGGCCATGGCTCACGGGCCCAGCCGCTCCGCGGCATGTGGTATCTTCCCAGACCGGGGCACGAACCCGTGTCCCCTGCATCGGCAGGTGGATTCTCAACCACTGCGCCACCAGGGAAGCCCTAGAGTTCTTTATTCTTGTGGGAAGTTTTAATACACTTTGTACAGGTCCCTACTAGACTTGTCACTCTTGCAATTCCTTTAGTCCAGGCACCTCAAATCCAAGTACTTTCTGCCAAGGTCTTTTTATCCATCAGGTAGCTCTACTAGAAAAGACTCAAGATAATTTCACACTGGTTCTCTCTCCCACAGGGTACACATCTACTCCATGGTTAATCATCACATATTCCTTGTCTTCCCCAAATCTGGATATTACAGAGCAGCACTCTGCTGGCTCCCTTATCAAGGCAGTTGGTCGGCCTTTCTCTGCCTTCTTGATTTCCTTGGACAGGAGTGAGTACCCAGTCTACTATCTGCCTAGGAATCTCAAATGTTAGTTTGTTATCATCTTATGCTCTGTATATTACCCCTACAAGAAATACATTTCAAAGCTTCACAAGGCTGCTAAAGGCACAGAGATTAAAATATGTAAAGTCATATTTTGACCTATAGAATGTAAAGCTTTTGAGCAGCTTCCTTGTGAATTACTTTGCCCTTTTCCATATTCTTTCAAATAAAAGATTGGAAAGTTGTCTAAATACATATTTTTAAAATATTCTAAGACACCAGAACACTGACAATAAACTTGAAATTTACACTACCTCAATTAATTGCACACCTTGGTTAAGGCATTTAAACAAGAGAAGCAAAAAAACCAAACAACTAGTAGTTGATATCCTTATGTATAAACAATGAAGTTGGACTCTTATGCCCCTGTATGAGTTATCTCTTGCTGAGGGGTTTAGTTCCTCTCTGCCATTGGCTGTAGGATCACCTCAGTTCTTGCCACTTTACCTCTGTAGGACCATGCACAACATAGTAACTGCCTTTCATTAGAGTGAACAAGCAAGAAAGCAAGATATGGGGAACTAGAAAGAAGCCAGAGTCTTTGTAACCCAATCCTGAAAGTGACATCCCATAATTTTTATCATAGTCTATTTATTAGAAGCAAATTATTAGGTCCAGTAAACACTCAATAGGAGATGACACAGAGCATGAATAATGGGAGATGAGGTTATTTGAGCCATCTTGGAAACTGAGTATCACAATTCTCTTCCTGTTTTAATATTCTTTGATCCCATGACTACCTGCTTTCTTAATAACAATAGAGCATCTATTGATAAATTAGTAATATCATAAATTTCAAATATGGCAATGATCAAAATGCCTATTGATCATTTGCTGGTCTTTAAGAAATGTTTAGCTAGGAAGAGTTGCAAATTTTCTAATTTTGTTGATTAATCAGAATAAGCCAATGAAAAAAGCCATATTTTCCATGTACTCCTATAATTAATAAGCTCTTCTACCCAGGCCCATGGACATGAGATATAAACATGAGGAACAAAGTAAAAATCAAACAGAAGTAAACATGGGAAGGCAAAAGAATGATAATGATCTTTCTCCTCTATCGCTACTCTGGGCTTCAGAACAGAGAAAAACTGGCAAGAGAAAAAGGAGGAACGCTGGAATGATAGAGAGACAAGAACTCCAGAACATTTAAAAACTGATTATAAATGGGAAAAGCAGAGACAAGCTGCAGAGGAAGAACTATTAAGGCCAAGACTGAGTGCTGGCTAGTCTTGAATATGTAAGTCTTAAGTTTTATTGTTGAAAATTTAAGTCCCCCAGCATAATAATCCATTTATTTGCCATTTTAGACACATGAATCTAATATTTTATTAATAACAACAACAAGAACAAAAAACCTGTAAAATTCCATACTTTGGAACAGTGAGAATTTTGCTGTTTTAAAATTAATCTTTCAAAGTAAGGGGTTAAGGGGCTTCCCTGGTGGCGCAGTGGTTGAGAGTCCTCCTGCCGATGCAGGGGACATGGGTTCGTGCCCCGGTCCGGGAGGATCCCACATGTCGTGGAACGGCTGGGCCCGTGAGCCATGGCCGCTGAGCCTGCACATCCGGAGCCTGTGCTCCACAACGGGAGAGGCCACAACAGTGAGAGGCCCGTGTACTGCAAAAAAAATAAAAAATAAAAAATAAAAGTAAGGTGTTTTGACTTACATAAACTTTATGCAAAATAGCTGTCTATGAGAACTTTTTTTTTTTTTTTTTTTTTTTGCGGTACGCAGGCCTCTCACTGTTGTGGCCTCTCCCGTTGCGGAGCACAGGTTCCGGATGTGCAGGCTAAGCGGCCATGGCTCACGGGCCCAGCCGCTCCGTGGCATGTGGGATCTTCCCAGACCGGGGCACGAACCCGTGTCCCCTGCATCGGCAGGTGGACTCTCAACCACTGCGCCACGAGGGAAGCCCAAGAACATTCTTTTTTTTTTTTTTTTTTTTTCCGAGAACATTCTTAATCCAGAAGAAGGTACATAGTTTTTATATACTGACTAAATAAATTATGATTATCTCAGTGAGTTAATTACCATAAAATAAACAAGCAAATTCAACTTCTCATGACAATTGTGCTATACAAGTTTAAATAAATACATACAATTCTCCAAAACAAACATCCTAACAAATGTTGTTTCTTACAAATATATGAATAGTTTCTAAGTTACTAGTTATTAATCTTTGAAAGATAACTATTAGAAAAAAATCTATTCAATATGACAGGAAAACAGTTTCCCTTTTTAGTAAACAAATAGAAACAATTATATGATGAAAAGGCACAAAATGTATACATTAATGTCCTTTTATTGAATGTAGGCAAATATTTGCTGATCTTTAAAGTATTTCTGTGCAGATCACAAGGGCAAAGCTAGTGCTTTTCATTCTAACAAGGACTTTTGTCAACAACTTCTTTACACAGCCTATTATTAAGAGATACCAAAACTTGTTACCAATGATTTAACTAATTTTAAGGATACATACCAAATAAATTGAGGTTTATTATAATTATTTTTGCAAACATAAGTGAAAATGTATGTAAAAATTAAAGAGGAGGTCCAGATCAAGATGGCAGAGTAGGAAGATCCTGAGCTCACCTCTTCCCACAGACACACCAAAACTACAACTACGTGTAGAATAACTATTTCTGACAATGATATGGAGACTAGCAGAACAGATTTTCTATAACTAAAGATATAAAGAAAAGGCCACATTCAGTTGGGTAACAGGAGCAGAGACATGGTCTAGTCAGAACCCACAACCCTAGTGCATGACAGACAAACAGGAGGGATATCACAAATGCAGAGGTATCCCTGAGGAGCTGAAGAGGGAGGGAGTGAGCCCCACATCAAGCTCCCCAGCCCTGTGGACCTACACTGGACAGAGAAGCCCCCACAAAATCTGGCTTTGAAAACCACTGGAGCTTACATTCAGGAGAACTGAAGGGCTGTGGGAAACTGAGACTCCACTCTTGAAGGGCTAATGCATAAACTCCCTCCCTCCAAGTCCCAATGTACAGGCAGTAGCTTGAAAAGTACATGGGTCACACAAGAAGCAGAATCATTGACTCATTTCAGGGTGTGTGCTGGAGGGGCAGGGATCTGGTGGAACTTTCTCTGGGGATGAAAGTGCAAGCAGGCACCATTTTTTTTTTTTTTAAACTCTCCTTCAACCCCACTGTCCTGGTGCTGGTGGGAGCGTTTTCTGTCATTCTCTGTCAACCTTGTTAACACCTGTTATTCCCCTAAGAAACAGACCCACCCAATCTGCCCATCCCAGCTGGCTCCTCCAAAGTGGAGTCTGTGCCAGGCACCAGCACCAAGAACACCCTACCTAGCAAGGTTATAACTCAGAATTGAAGGGGAGATAAAGATGTTCCCAGACAAGAAAAGCTAAAATAAGGGAATTACATAACAGTAAAGGAATCAATCCAACAAGAGGATACGACACTTCTAAATATCTATGCACCTAACATAAGAACACCGAAATACATAAATATTAACAGACATAAAGGGAAGTATTGACAGTAATACAAATATAGTAGGAGACTTTAACACCCCACTTAAATTAATGGACAGAATATCCAGACAGAAAATCAATAAGGAAAGACTGGCCTTAAACAACACATTAGACAAGATTCTACTCCAAAACAGCAGAATACACATCCTTCTCAAGTGCACGTGCAACATCCTCCAGGATAGATCACATGTTAGAACACAAAAACAAGTCTCAATAAATATAAGAAGACTGAAGTCATACAAAGCATCTTTCCCAACCACAATGGTATAACACTGGAAGTCAATTACAAGGAGAACATAAATACATAGAGGCTAAACCACATACTACTAAACAACCAATGTATCAACAAAGAAATCAAAGATGGAATCAAAAAATACTGAGACAAATAAAAATGGAAACACAACTATGCAAAATCTATGGGACATAGTAAAAGCAGTTCTAAAGAGGGTAGTTTATAGTGATACAAGCCCACCTCAGGAAACAATAACAGTTTCAAAAAAAAAAAAAAAACCAAACAAACGGACAAAAAACAACTAATGAACCTAAACTTAAACCTAAAGGAACTAGAAAAAGAAGAACAAACAAAACCCAAAGTTAGCAGAAGAAAAGAAATAATAAAGATTAGAGCAGAAATAAATAAATAGAGACTTTAAAAAGCTATAGAAGAGATCAATGAAACTAAGAGCTGGTTCTTTGGAAAGATAAAATAAAATTGATAGACATTTAGCTAGACTCATCAAGAAAAAAAGAAGTGAGAGGACCCAAAAGATAAAATCAGAAATGAAACAGGAGAAATTACAACCAACAGCACAGAAATACAAAAGAGCATATGAGATTACTACAATGATATGCCAATAAACTGGACAACCTGGAAGAAATGAATAAATAACTAGAAACAAATAAACCTCCAAGACTGAATCAGGGAGAAATAGAAAATTTGAACAGACCAATCTTAATAATGAAATTGAATCAGTAATCAAAAACCTCCCAACAAACAAAAATCCATGACCATATGGCCTCACAGGTGAATTCTATGATACATTTAAATAAGAGTTAATACCTAACCCTCTCAAACTATTCTGAAATATTGAAGAGGAGGGAACACTTCCAAACTCATTCTACGAGGCCAACATTATCCTGATACCAACACCAGATAAAGATAGTACAAAAAAGTTATGAACCAACAACCCTAATAAACATAGATGCCAAAATATTCAACAAATATTAGCAAACCAACTTCAACAATACATTAAAGGGATCACACACCACAATCAAGTGGGATTTATTCCAGTGTTGGTTGAATATTCATAAATCAATCAATGTGATACACCACACTAACAAACAAAGGATAAAAATCATATGATCATCTCAATAGATGTAGGAAAAGCTTTTGACAAAATTCAACATCCACTAATGATAAAAACTCTCCCCTGGGACTTTCCTGGTGGCACAGTGGTTAAGAATATGCCTGTCAATGCAAGGGACACAGGCTCGAGCCCTGGTCCAGGAAGATCCCACATGCCGTGGAGCAACTAAGCCTGTGAGCCACAACTACTGAGCCTGCGCTCTAGAGCCTGAGCCACAACTACTGAAGCCCGCGTGTCTAGAGCCCATGCTCCGCAACAAAGAGTAGCCCCCGCTCGCCACAACCAGAGAAAGCCCGTGCGCAGCAACGAAGACCCAATGCAGCGAAAAATAAGTAAATGAATAAATTTATTAAAAAAAAATACTCTCCACAAAGTGGGTATAGAAGGGATGTACCTCAACATAATAAAACTCACATAGGACAAACCCACAGTGAGCATATACTCAACGATAAAAAGCTGAAAGTTTTTCCTCTAAGATCAGGAACAAGATGAGGATGCCCACTCTCATTACTTTTATTCAACATAGTATTGGAAGTCCTAGCCACAGCAATCAGACCAAAAAGAGAGAGACAGAGAGAAAGAGAGACAGAGAGAGAAAGAGAGAAAGGCATCCAAATTGGGTATAAAGAAGTAAAACTGTCAACATTTGCAGATGACATGATGTTATATATAGAATACCCTAAAGACTCCACCAAAAAACCTGTTAAAACTAATAAATGAATATAATATATTTTTTGCAAGGTAAAAAAATCAATGTACAGAAATCTGTTGTGCTTATAAACTAATAAACTATCAGAAAGAGAAATAAAGAAAAAAATTCCATTTACAAGTGCATCAAAAAGAATAAAATACCTAGGAATAAATTTAACCAAGGAAGTGAAAGATATGCACCCTGAAAGACATTAAGACGTTGAAGATGACACAAATAAATGGAAAGAAATAGCATGCTAGTGGATTAGAAGAATTCATATTGTTAAAATATCCAAACTATTCAAAGCAATCTATAGATTCAGTGCAATCCCCACCAAAATTCCAATGGCATTTTCTATAGAACTGGAACAAATAATCCTAAAATTTGTATGGAACCACAAAAGACAGCATACAGTGAAAACACTGTTAAATAAGAAGAACCTGGTGGCATCATGCTTCCTTATATCAAAATATGCTACAAAGGTATAGTATGGTACTGGCACAAAAACAGAGAGAGCACAGATATAAACCCGCATTTATATGATCTATTAATTTACCACAAAGGAGGCAAGAATATACAGTGGGGAAAAGACAGTCTCTTCAATAAATGGTGTTTAGAAAACTGAACAGCTATATGCAAAAGAATAAAACTGAAACACTTTCTTACACCATATACAAAAACAAACTCAAAGTGAATTAAAGACTTAAATCTAAGGCCTGACCCATAAAACTCCTAGAAGAAAACATAGGCAGTTCACTCTTTGACATCAGTGTTAGTAATATTTTGGGGGTCTGTCACCTCAGGCAAGGGAAACAAAAGCAAAACTAAACAAATGGGACTACATCAAACTGAAAATCTTTTTCACAGAGAAGGAAACCATCAACAAACTGAAAACTTAATAAATGGGAAGAGATATTTGCAAATGATATATCTGATAAGGGTTAATATCCAAAATAACAAAGAACTCACACAACTCAATATCAAAAAAGCAAAGAATCCAAATAAAAGGTGGGCAAAGTACCTGAACAGACATTTTACCAAGGAAGACACGCAGATGGCAGACAGGCATGTGAAAAGATGTTCAACATCACTAATCATCAGAGAAATGCAAATCAAAACCTCAATGAGATACCACCTCACAGCTGTCAGAATGGTTATTATCAAAAAGAGAAAAACAACGACAAAAAAAAGACAAGTGTTCTCAAGAATGTAGAGAAAAAGGAACACTTGTGCACTGTTGGTGGGAATGTAATTGGTACAATCACTATGGAAAACAGTATGGAGATTGCTCCAACACTTAAAAATAGAACTACCATATGGTACAGCAATTCCACTTCCAAGTATTTATCTGAAGAAAACAAAAACACTAATTTGAAAAGACATATGCATTCCATGTTCATAGCAGCATTATTTACAATAGCCAAGATATGGAAGCAACTTAAGGGTCCATTGACAAATGAGTGGATAAAGAAACCTGGTTTCTCTTTTTTGTCTGATTACCTGTGCACCTGCCTCTGGTCCATCTCCTAGATAGTACATTTTTAACACATCATTTTTAACACAATGGAATATTATTCAGCCATAAAAAAGAATGAAATCTTGCCATTTGCTACAAGATAGATGGACCTAGATGGTATTATGCTAATGAAATTAGTCAGAGAGAGAAAAACAAATACTGTATGATTTCACTTATATATGGACTCTAAAAAGCAAAGCAAAACAAAACAGAAACAGACTCACAGATACAGAGAACAAACTGGTGGCCACCAGAGGGGAGGATGGTAGGAAGTTGGGCAAAACAGGTGAAGGGGCTTAAGAGGTACAAACTTCCAGTTATAAAATAAATATCTCAGGGGCATAATGTATAGTATAACAAAGATAGTCAGTAATATTGCAATAACTTTATATGGTGACAAATGGTTAGTAGACTTATCATGGCAACCAATTCATAATGTATATAAATGCCAAATCCCGATGTTGTACAACTAAAACTAATACAATATTGTATGTCACTGTACTTTTTAAAAAATAAGAACATATGTAACATCATAATAATTTTTGCTAATAGAGTTTTATAGCTAGTTTGAATACTAAACAAAGCCTGATACGTTCCAGAGAATGTAAAAAGGAAAACAAATAGAGAAGCTAGATTTACTTTGCAGTATGGTGAATACCTTTCTTTATTTGTATATTTCTTTATTAATTTTAAAATGTATACTGAATACCTATCATGTGACATACTAGCAACACACATGGTGGAAGTTCAGTTAAATCCCAAAAGTTGAAAATCTTTGTCACCTGAAGAAAAATGAAGTATGAAACTAAGGGAAAGCTAGGTCAGAGGTCAAAAGAAGTTCTACACAGAGGACATGTGTTTGTTAAAGGGAAATTACATTGTCTGTGAAGAAGAGGGAAGGAAGAATTGAAACCATGCTGCAAGATGCCTAGACAGTGGCAATATACCGGGCAGAAAATTACAAGTAACTTTAGTTAACATCATTTCCCTTTTAATTGAGGCACCTCATTTACTCTCTCACTAATTGCATAATATAAGTGCAGCAAAAGATTAGAAATGCAATTTCATGTTTTTCCAGATCCAGAAACATCATAGTTCAGATATTGTTAACATGGCTTAAATGTATTTGCTGGTGTGCAAATTTTAGCAAGGTCACAATACCACGTTAAGAAATAATTATATGCATGTTAGAATAATTTGAGCATTGTCTTTCTAATGAACATCTGATCTCAAAGGGTCCCTCTGAGGAGAATATATTCCATTCTGGGTCACACCTGCCAAGGTTTCCACATCAAAACCTGTGCACCTGCCTCTGGTCCATCTCCCAGATAGTACATTTTTAACACATCATCTGCCAGGGGGAAAAAGATCACATAACAGAAGTTCACTTCAAATGAAAGATTTTCTGCCAAGAGGATTGGGAATTATGCTGCCAGGCTGGCAGATGATATGGAAGCATAAATCTGAAACCTATTCTTTTATGTCATCTGGTTTGAGACACTTTCATTACCATTTCAACCCTAAATTCTATTCATAAATCTGTGCATTAACGTAAATAAATAAAATCCAAGCATTCTTTTAATTAAGAAATTTTTTTCAACCAGGTTTAAACTAGAATCTCAACCATATGGATTTATAGGATCCCTATGCAAAATTTTTCTTTTTTTCACAAAACTTCCTTGTGGCTTCAAATGCACATACCTGTCATTTCCTTTAGCTTTTGTATTGCTTATTACTTGGCTATTCCTCAACATTCTATAAAACAAACAAGTGTTACTAACACAGAGTCATTTGCTCAAACTAGCAAAAGACCAACCAATTGAAAGGATTAAAGATTGAATCATAACATATTTTTGAGGAAATAATATTTCAAGATATTCAAATATATAATTAATCTAAATTCATTAAGGAATGACAGTCATTCACTTATATATTTTATGCATTCAGTCTATAATCGGCTCAAAGAATATTTTTTTTTTAACTTTATTTTATTTTATTTTATTTTTTTTTGCGCGTTACGCGGGCCTCTCACTGTTGTGGCCTCTCCCGTTGCGGAGCACAGGCTCCGGACGCGCAGGCTCAGCGGCCATGGCTCACGGGCCTTGCCGCTCCGCGGCATGTGGGATCTTCCCGGACCGGGGCACGAACCCGTGTCCCCTGCATCGGCAGGAGGATTCTCAACCCCTGCACCACCAGGGAAGCCCGAGAATATTTTTTTTAGAATAGTTTTAATAAAGTCATACAAATGTGGCATTGCTAACTGTACTATATACATTCTGTCCTTTTTTATTAACAGAGGCCATTTCTCTCCCAGGAAGAAATGAATGGAATGAAAAATATGTTTCCCATCTTCCCTTGAAGCTAGATTTAACCTTGTGAGTAGACAGGCTAATGAACCTCAACAGCAGTTTGCTAGGGGATTCTGGAAAAGTTCTTCTTTCCTATGGTCCTCCTTGACCCCTTCTCACGCATACCCAGTTTGTTCCTCTTTCCTTATTTCTGCCTGGAACACAGACATGCTGGCTGAAGTTGCAGCAACCATAATACAATTAAAAAGAAGTTCAAGAGAGTCCCAGAGACTGTGGCATCCTGTGACAGCATACAGAGTGATGCCCAGCATAAGACTTCTTGTTACATGAGAATAAACTTCTGTTACTTTTTTTCTTTTATTTTCTTCCCCTTTAGTTACTGAGGCATAAGTTGCATACATCAAGGTACACAAACCTTAAGTGTACAGCTTGGTGACTTTTTAACCTATGTATATACCCATGTAACCACCACCCATATCAAGATATGTGTAACTCTCCAGAAGCTTCCATCCTGATTGATACCCTTTGCCAAAGGCAACTTCTAGTCTAACCTCTAAACCCACGTTTCTTTAAAGCACTATTTAGTCAGTTTTACTGTTACTTGTAGTCAAATATAATTTTATACAATTCTTTTAATAAGCAAATTTTCTGTTGACATAACAGTATTGTATAGGTGGGCCAAAAAGTTCGTTCGGGTTTTTCCATATGATCTTATGGAAAAACCCAAACGAATTTTTGGGCCAACCCAATATTAGATCCCCCTCACGATATTTTTAAAAGTTGACCTTTAACAAAAGACTTTTTAATCCTACATAAATTTTGCATATTTTGCAATCACATATTTTGTAATTTTCTTTACCCCTAAATCACATTTTTAGTAATTTCTATGAATATAAGCAAATATTATTTTTCTATTTGATACAGAGATTTTAATTATCCATGTGACAAAATGATTGAGTATGTCTAGACAGACAAACTTAATCACTTTATTAAAAAAATAAACACTAAAGGTTACATGGGGATTATTTAAATGATAAAATAGCCCAAATGTTTATAAACAACAAACATATTTCTTCTTACTTGTTGATCATTTCCCTACTAAGATCCATGTCTTAGAAAAAACTACCTTGTATTCTTCAATAATCCAAAGATCAAATAGTTATTTTACTAAGCTTGTCAATATTATCTACATTTATTAAATATCTTTTAACACTTTTCTATGCCTTTTTTAAAATAGTGAAAATGATTAGGAAATAATGAAGCAGTATTAAAACCATTTAATTTAAAATAATAAACAAGATGATTCAAAATTATATTTAAAATTTTTTTTCACAACAGGCAATCTTCATTTTCAGTCACTGAAGTTACATTAATACTGGAACTTGTATGTATTGAGGGTGAGTGATTTTAATTCAAAACAAATTAAGCTATAGTTCATTAGCAAGTATTAAGTAAAGTTTATTTGGGGAATTAATAAAATTATCCATCTTTTGTTAACTGTACAGAAGTGTACATTAGCTGGACAATATACCCATGAATACTCTTTAATTCTGCCTCAGATTGCAAATAACCCGATAGGAAGACGTTTGATAAGTATGCTAATTTCATAGGACCTAGTCAAATGCTGGGATTGTTATATAAAATGGATATGGCACAAATCAGGAATTTTGCTTTCCTCTCTTGTTGCTTTATTAATCCCCTTCCACCTAAACCAAGGCCCCAGTACTCCTCATCTTATCAGACAGTTTGGGCAAGACAAACGACCTAGAAAAAACAGTTGGACCAATGAAACTCAATCAATTTCCCAGATCCTATAGGTGTGAATTTGAGGTTGAAATAGATAAAAAGTAGGAGCTTGCTGTGTCAATTTTTTCAAATCAGAGAGTAAAAAGAAGCTTTCAGGTGGACTTGGGTCTGATATTTACTCCTGCAGGGTCTTGATAGGTTAGAGAGCAATAGCCTGCAAAAGCCATGAATACCAAACAAGTCAGGCAGACCAAACTGTGATGCCTGCGGCTCCTCCAGCTGGTCTCTTCTAGCAGGTCACTTTCTGGAGACAACAAAGAATATGAGGAAAATGTAGGAGAGACACACTACTTAGAAACTGACACACATTTCAGATTAGACTCATTCTAAACCCATAAACTTTTTAAAGATCTTTTTATATGCTTCATTCTGTATTGTGATGATATAATAGATTTGTTACAAACCTCATGATTGTGAAAACCAAGGATTGTCTGATGTATTAAATGAAGGTCCTAAAAGGGAAATATTGCCAATGATACTCTTCTTTTCTCCTGTTATAAATGATATTTGTGCTCTCTGCTTTATTTTCAACATTTGTCAGAATAAAGGCCTGCATCAATGGTTCGACCGTTTTTGAGTTGACAGGTAACAAACAAACACACAAATAGATTAAAGTTACTGTAGCTACAGAGCTATTTTTTAATGAATACTGTTTCCCACCTTAAATGACCTCTAACAAAAATTTTAACACAAAGATAACAAAAAGTATTCTTTTGGTAAAGATTAAGTGACAAAATTAAAACAGGAAAAGTACGCTTAAACTTGACATCTATAGAGGTATTAAATTTTGGTCAATTTTTTCTGAACATTACTGCAATAAAAGTGTAAAGATCAAATTTTCTAAGCAGATTTCTCTTCTGTAAAAATGTGTAATATCTTGGGATATCTTATCTCAGACATACAGACATTTGTCCATAGATATAAGAAGCCAGAGGATAAATGTGTAGTATTTTATCCTAAAGTGTCAATTTTATTCCATGGAATATCCTTAAAAATATAAATATACATTATAGAATGTAATAAAAGAGATGCTGTTATATTATGCAGTAGAGAACCCAATTTATCTAAATATTTCAATATAAAACAGCTTCTCAAATGAACTTCAACTATGAACCAAGTTTTAGTGGTGCTTTGATAGAAAAATTTAACAACCATAGTCATAATTTATGGTGTAAAGACACATATGCAAAATTTCTAGAAAGAAATATATAATTTATTTTTTAACAAAAAATAGGTCAATATTCCAAAAATATTATTTTTCAGTAAAATCAGTAATTATAGTGATGATTAAATTCCTCGTAAATCATTCAATGGGTAATTTTCTATCTTCGTGTTTTACCTAATTTGAAAGTTTCTTTAATGTTTTATGTTCCCTCAATCAAAGAAAAATAATAGCTATTATGCTGCTCTAAAAATATTTTTGTCATTAGCTCTTTGTCAATAACTATATTGGCTTCCTTAGTTTATACTATCCTCTCTACATACTCGGTTTTTCTTATTTAAAATACAGTTAACATGTCTCAAAATAACCATTAATATTTCATTTTTATCATCTAGAAAATATTTCAATAAAATCACGTAGATCCACATCAGTTTATATTGAGCTATCTTCACATCTAAGTTAACAAATCATCTCTCAAATAAATTCAACACAATAATATTGATGATAATAAACTAAGATTCTATGTGAGAACAAGTTTTTAAAATGAATATACATTCACTCACTCAACACATCAATTTATTGAGTGCCTACTATTTTTTCTATAACTTCTATTAAGTTAAAATATAGTAAATAAAATACTTCTATGATAAGATATAATAGAATGCTTCCCTGAGGAAATGACAGTAGACATGAAAGGATGACCAACATTAACTATCAAGCTTTAGGTCCTAGTATTAGAAAGTGGTAGAGCTAAGACTGGAAGGCAGGCAGACTGACTCTAAGTCCATTCTTTTAACCACAAAGCACTATAGGAAAATTTACAGTGAATTCTTCTTGGATTGGACTCTTGGTAGGATTTGAGAGAGGTAGGAAATCTCCTGCTTGGACCCCAGTTCTTCCATACAAAATGGCCCAGAATGGGAGGAGGAAGAAAGTTGTTGTTTTTCGCGGTACGCGGGCCTCTCACTGTTGTGGCCTCTCCGGTTGCGGAGCACAGGCTCCGGATGCGCAGGCTCAGCGGCCATGGCTCACGGGCTCAGCCGCTCAGCGCGGCATGTGGGATCTTCCCGGACCGGGTCACGAACCCGCGTCCCCTGCATGGGCAGGGGGACTCTCAACCACTGCGCCACCAGGGAAGCCCAGAAAGTTCTTATAAAAGCCAATTTAATCTCTGCTGACAATTATTTCTAATCAAAAGAGATTTAGACTCAAGGTAGAGTGCAAGAGGAAAGCTTAATCATTTACCTGGGATTCAAACTTAGAGCATCAAAACAAAGATAACGGAGGCAAAACAAACCAAAGAAAAGGCAAGTGGGTCCTGCAGCTCTGCTGTCCCTGCTCCCGATCATACTAGCGAGGCTGATGGCCAGTAAATTTTCACTTCAATAGCCAAAAGCTGAGGAGAGCACAACCACATCCCCAGATCTACTCCTGGGACACAAGTCAATTCTAAAGGGAAAAGGCATGGAGAAAATATGTTGTGATATCCATTTGCTGCTGCTGCCCATCTCATTTTCTGACTCACTCAAAACACAAAGTTGAACAAAGAATATAATCCATCCTGTAGCCCAAAATTGTTTTTCAATTTCACTTAAAAATTATGACCATCTTCCCCCAACCCAGTTTTTATATGTGTTATCTTCTACTGTCTTGATTAGAAGGCACGGCTCTTTCTCTATGCTTTGGAGGAGGATAATTAGCATAGACAGTAGGTCTTTTTTGAACGTTTGAAAGAATATAACAATGCATTTGTCTGAGATTGAATTTAATTTGCAACAGGTGGGGAGAGTGGAAATGGTAAGGCAAGAATAGTATTCTGGTGTAATTCTTAATATTTTCCATTTTTATAGCTTTATGTATTTTTAAAATATTTTAAACAAATTTCAGATTTGAAGATTTATGTGAGGGACTCCCAGTTAATGGTCTAGCATGTGAGGAACTTGGAAGTCTCTATTTTGTTCTAACAATAAGTAAAAAGCTAAACAAACTGAAAAAAAAATCAACAACTCTTCTTCCCTTCTTCAGATAGTTGATGTCACAGGAAAATCAGCTGCACCAAATTGGAGAGACAAACAGGTGAATATAAGAATCACAGCTTACTAGAGCAGACATTGACAAGCAAATACACCTGTGGGAACCGGTGCTGGAAATGGGAAATCTAAACCGTAATTGACAAATTGCTGGAGGTTCAGTGTGGACAAATTTGAGAGTTAAAAACTCCAGTGTACCAAGTCAAGTAATGGGGGTCTCTGTGCTCTTGTATTACCTCTATTCCTCTATTCCTGATATTCCCATTTATTTTCTAAGTATTCAATAGTTTTTCCCTTCATAATTACATTAAGTCATTTGAGCATCATTATCATTATTTTTCTAACATGTTATACCAGATCTTTATCAACACATTTTATTCTTTTATGTTTAATAAAGAAATGGACTTAGGTATTGTACACCCTCTGTTTATAAAATATATACCATTTTTTAATATTTAGCATCACTGAATTGTAGATTTTCTAATTCTACACCTCCAACGTCATTTCTGATTCAATAGTTGTGGAAGAAAACATTTGTATTGTTTTTGTTTAGAGTGTTTGCTTAATTTAAATATGTAGTATTTATTTCTGAGAACTAAACCGTAAGGTTTTTATGTCTTCTCACCTGTAGAATGAGCTAATATTGATCTTTGCCTTAGAGGGGTGTGTGGAAAAAATTAGATAATGCATGTAAAATGTATACAGCCAGGTAGATGCAATAAACATTATTATTATTTTAAATATTTTTTAAAGAAAATAGAGTTGGATATATCAAAGAAGATAATGATGGAAAGTATGTCATTAAACGCAGATCCCCAAGTGAAACTGGCTAACTAATTTTTCCCTTTGTTTTTCTTGCTTAATTTTGATATCGGTGTTTATTATAGACTTTGTTAAAGTTAAAAACATTCTGGTTAGTTTAATGCCACAGGGTTATCTTTCTTTAAAATATGGGAGAATATGCCTATAGAACAATATTGATTATGAAAATGGTATTACATACATACACACAACGTATATATAACCTATAGTGTAATATCACTAACGTATATAGAATAGGAAGGATTACAGTGATTTTTTGTTTAGCCACTGCATCTCCTTTAAAGAAAGACTACTTTAAAAATTCTCAGGGATAGGATTGAGAAGATGGGAGTCAGCAATGCTCATTGCTGGAATAGTCACACATTTCTATTCAATACAATAGGTCTTGGACAAACCAAAGACATGGGAAATCTGATCCCTCAAGGAAAATCAATTATCCCCCAAATGTAATTTTCTTATCCACTATCCTTTTAACTCATTTATCTCTCTGGGAACCTTTTCTTCATGGAGCACTGAGTTTATATATTCCTGAATTGTAGTTAGTGAAGGACATTTGAGGAAATTCTGACCAAATATAAAGTGATTAGTAACAACAAACAAACAAACAAAATATATTTTATCTCCAACAATGCTAAAACAGAAGCATTTGCAAAATCGAAACCCATTCCTGAATAAGAAAAAAACAAGGAAAAAAAATTACAAGAAGAAAAACAATAAAACGTTTCTCAGTAAACATGAAAAAGAAGTAAAGCTTCTTGGCTAGATTCACTCATGTTCTAATTTGGACGTTCAAAGAAAACTTAAAATCTTATTGGTGTTTTTTCCAATAATTTGACCTTTTTCTTAAGCCTTCACCATGCTGGCTAGCTGGAAAAGTTAACTAAATATCCATTCAGCAAAACTATCTTCAAACCTTATTAAATTTTTAATCATAATTATTATGCTATTTTATTATAATCATTATAATAAATTAATGACATCATAATTAATTATAATATATTATTTTATTATATCATTTTAAATAATTTAAAAGAAACTTTTTTATCCTGTAAGTCATTTTTAGATTAAAAATTTCTCAGTCTC
Source organism: Physeter macrocephalus (assembly GCF_002837175.3). Taxonomy (NCBI): domain Eukaryota; kingdom Metazoa; phylum Chordata; class Mammalia; order Artiodactyla; family Physeteridae; genus Physeter; species Physeter macrocephalus. The sequence goes on along the minus strand of NC_041224.1, from coordinate 111,213,506 downwards.
TATTTCTTCTTATTTTTCTATTTTTGAGAAAAAAGCTGAAAATAAAAAATGGATAAATAATATCTAGGGGGAAAAATACCAAAACTAAGCGTCTTTCACTGTCTAACCATGCCTGTATTCTATGGGGCAATATATCTTGTACGCCCTCTGCTTGCGCTCTTGCATTCAAGACTGAAATTTGCAAAGGATGTATTGTAACTTGTGATCTTGTCTTGGTCAAAGCCTGGGTAAGAGTCCCTGGCTGACTCGGTGGCATCCTAGCCCCTTGCAGCATTGTAGTCATCTGAAACATCTGGCTCTGACTTATTTAGTCCCAGACAGGGTATAATATTGCTCAGGGCAAAGCAACTAAAACCTTGTCCTCATGCTCTCCTTTGACAAGCTCCCAGATCTGCTTTCTGCTTTCTGGTTCAATTACATTCCTCAAGGAACCTAGGAGTGGCTAAGAAATACTAAGACACAAACTTTTAGGACCTCCTTTTACCTGAATGTTTGCTGTCAAATTTTCTTTGATTTATTGGTACTGTGTACCAGTAAGTTCTCTGCAATGCTACACTCAGTCTTACTCTCAGTAATCTGATCAGCTTTAGTGGCTCTGCACCTTCTAGAACCGGAGTTTTTGGTTTTTCTTTTATCTCCCTGTATGGAATCCTTTTACTGTAGAACACCACACTTCAAAGCATTGCTGCCAAAGATAAAAGGATCATCTTGTCTACTTTACAAGTATGGTCCTACTCCCGTGGCCATGGGAATGATAAATGAGCATTAAAAGAATTAGGAAAAATCTTCTCTTAAGAAAATACCTTGGCTTTCAATGTTATTATATTACTGCATAATCCTACTTTTGAAGGTTAGATTTTTTTCTCCCAATTTTCTAGGATAATTCCTAATTTTCCATTCACAAAACATATCCTCAACCCCAAGTAAATAATACTCAGACTAACTGAGGTAAATATTCTCTAGTCAGAAATGCCAATGAGAAAAACACATTAATAATGATTTTTAAAATCTCATCATGATTGCATATGTAGTTTTTATCCACACAATTATACTGTGAAAAATCTATCGAAGAGAAACAAATGCTTATATGACAGAATAAGTGTACCCCATTTTTAAAATTGCATGATGACAAATAACAAACTTCTAGATAATAATTATTGAATATATACTTTGTGCCAAGATATGAAAATATCTCACAGGCATATTGTTAAGTGAAAAAAATACAAGTCATATTAGAATAATTATAGAATGATATAATCTTGTTTAAATAAAAATGTTTATTTAAAGAGATATATGTGCATAATTATGTTTATTAAATGAGCAAAGTACCAAGTTAATACAGACCAAATTGTTAACCATTGTCTGTGGTTTTGCCTGCAAACAGGGAATGTATCAATTAGGAGACTGACTTTGGATATTCATTTAGTTTTCCTCAGTATATCTTTGTTCTTTTGCCAGAATATATTCACATATTAGTTGTACACCTTTTTTATAAATGAAAAAGAAAGTAAACTGAATTATTTAACTACATGCTTAAGTGATTTAATAAGAAGGTTTTCACTAAGATTCTGGAGGGAATAAATGATGATCCAGGTCACTAAACACGCTGGTGTCAAACCTTCAGTAACATTCATTTCTGAATCTCTGCTATCTGACAATTAAAAGCTATTTGCTCAAAAAGAGAAATAGCACATAGCAAAGTGGTCTGTTGCTAGGATTCCAGACTAGATTAATGTAGAAAATGTTGAGGAAAATAGTACAAAAGCAGTTCTATTTACACAGCATGAAATGTAGATTTTTTAAGCAGGGTCAGCTGACATAAAATGGAAACTTCAAAAGAACCCATTTTTCACTTAAATGTAGTTGACAAGCAATTTAAGGGTTTTTCCTTTTAGTTTTAAAGAAAATGTCTTTGAAAATTTAATCTTGATTTGAAGAAGCTCAAGTGTCTGTATGTTGTGACTCATGAAACAATTTTCCTAAAAAAGATATTTAAGTTATTTCAGGTGCTTTTTAATTTGTGAATTTTTTGCCTTATGTTAGCAGGGAAAATAACATTTAGGTTAAAGAAATTTCCAAGACATTAATTTTAATGTTATTTTTAATATTTCCTTTATAGAGCTTTTATCATTTATTGGTGAATATGATTTTATTCAAAGCAGATAAATTGCTTTTAAAATGAGATGCTAAACAACTATAAGACATACTACAAATGGCATGCTGCTCTCTGCTCCTTTTTGGATTCATGAAATTATTTTAAATGTCTTGCAGGCATTTATTGACATAGAAAATACTTTTTGATATTCATTTTCTGCATGCTATTTTATGTATCCTGATTTAGTTCTACCCTAATTAGTCAAGTGTAAATAATTTTTTAAATGCTATTTGATTACATCTTTAGCTTTTTTCTTTTTGTGTACTTTGTAGCTCTTCTTTGATACACATATGTATAAATTCATGTATCACATTTCTTTTAATTAACATCTATTGAATGATGCCATGAAAAATACATAAAGGTAAATGTTCAAAGAAGAACCTGTTCATAATGTGAAATTTATTGCAATTTCAGTGAAATGCTATCTATATAAAATTCTAAAAAAATAAAAGCCTTGTTTATTTAATACAGATTATCATTTGGTTTACAATTCTTATAGATTTCTTTCCCTGGTAATTATTATTAATATAATAAATGTGATTTGATTTTTAACTAGTACGTTTTAAGAAGTACACGACATTAGAAGTACTATTAAAAGAAATTATAAACATTTACATTCACTGTATATTCTTACTATATTATTTTTTTCAGAACTGCTGAAATTTTTTTTTTTTGGAAATAACCATCACAGAATAGGGGAAGGTAGCTCTTTATTGATGCTCTTTATTTTCATCTTGAGTCTTCATGCAAAAAAATCTACTTAAGATCATTTAAATTCAGATTACTCTCAACTACTCTGTTTACACAATAGTTCCCTGGACAAGAAGCAGTAAAAAAGAGAACAAAAACAAAAATCAAAACAAAATAAATCAAAAAACCTCTAGGCAACATATTAGTTATTACTATTATTATAGTATTAGAATGGATGTAGAATAGAATAAATGTATTTTTGCATAGGAAGAACTATCAATAGATAAAAAGTTATTTGCATCCAGATGGGGAGTCTGGAATTGTCATGTATATGCTACTACATTTAAAATAGATAACCAACAAGGATCTACTGCAAAATAAATTAAATTTTATGTATGTGTCAAATACAAAAGCCAAAACACTAATTTTGCTTACTCTGTGAAGGAATAATGAGTGAATATGATTTAAAAGTCTTTATTATTTTAAATATATTATGCAACAATGAAAATATAGCAGGTTCAATGTCACTAAATAGGATTTTAGCTAGATTTCTAATTTTACATTTGGTGAAAGCTTTTCATCACCACCCGAAATCTTATGCTTTCCTTCCATTATCAAGCAATTTGATTAACCAATCTTACTGAAGAGATTTCTTTATTTCACTTGGTCGCACAAAAAGCATTTGCTAATCTCTTTATAACTGGAAGTTATAAGCTATAGTCACCCATAAACCTCTATCTGTACCCACTGTATAAAAGCTATGATCCCATTTCTGTGTCCAGTTATGCAGTTGAAAGATATAGGAGGCACATAATTTTTGTACCTTAGACAATGAAATTCATTAAACTGAAAGCAGCTATCTCTGAACATCCTTCACCTCAACATTCAAATTATTTCAATTAAAAATCAAATTGAATAAACAAAGATTATACATTAAAATGTATAATTGGAATTGTTAATATATAAAGTAAGTCTTATGAGCATTACTACTGTACTTCAAGATATGAAAACCATAAAAAAAGACACTGTAAATAGATTTTTGGAATGGGTCAAAATAAAATAGAAACAAAACAAGTAATCCATATTATTCCAGGAAATTTAATGCTACTCTTATTCCTCATGGTCTTTCTACAGAAGAGCCCAGGGTTTATCACAAAGAAATCATCAAAAATGAATTCTAAGTATCAAATGAGTTAATTTTGTCCATTAAATGAAATTGGTTCAAATCCTCTATACTACTTTGTGGGGGAGGTCTAATGCCTTCCTGAAGTTTCTTTAAATTCTCACAGACTTACTCTCAAAATTACCTCTTGCTTAAATTTTCAGTTCCCACCAATCTACTGATCTCATCTATATATTACTTTAGATGGTTGTTCTCATGCCCCTACACTACTGATTTGTATTAATCTTGCTAGAGCTGGCAAAACAAAATACCACAGACTACTTGGCTGAAACAATAGGCATTTATTTTCTTATTTATGGAGCCTAGAAATCCAATATCAGTGTGTCAGTAGGGTTGGTTTTGGTGAGTCCTCCCTTCTAGACTTGAAGATGGTCATCTTCCTGCTGTATCTTCATGTGGCCTTTCCTCTGTGTGCATGCAGAGACAAGCAAAGACAGAGACAGACAAAGATCTCTGATGTCCCTTCCTCTTATAGAGACACAAGTCTACAGGATTAGGGCCTCATTTAACCTTAATCACCCCTTTAAGAGCCCTACCTTCATATACAGACACATTGGGGATTAGGAATTCAACATATGAATTTGAGGGTGGGACACAAAGTAGTTCATAACATGACTCATGTGAAATTCACTCCAGCCTTTTTAAATTTTTTTTATTTTTATTTTTTGAATTTTATTTATTTATTTTTTATACAGCAGGTTCTTATTAGTCATCCATTTTATACACATCAGTGTATACATGTCAATCCCAATCACCCAATTCGGCACAGCACCATCCCCACCCCACCGCGGTTTACCCTCCTTGGTGTCCATACATTTGTTCTCTACATCTGTGTCTCAACTACTGCCCTGAAAACTGGTTCATCTGTACCATTTTTCTAGGTTCCACATACATGTGTTAATATACGATATTTGTTTTTCTCTTTCTGACTTACTTCACTCTGCATGACAGTCTCTAGATCCATCCTTGTCTCAACAAATGACTCAATTTTGTTCCTTTTTATGGTTGAGTAATATTCCATTGTATATATGTACCACATCTTCTTTATCCATTCATCTGTCTATTAACATTTAGGTTGCTTCCATGACCTGGCTATTGTAAATAGTGCTGCAATGAACATTGGGGTGCATGTGTCTTTTTGAACTATGCTTTTCTCTGGGTATATGCCCAGTAGTGGGATTGCTGGATCATATGGTAATTCTATTTTTACTTTTTTAAGGAACCTCCATACTGCTCTCCATAGTGGCTGTATCAATTTACATTCCCACCAACAGTGCAAGAGGGTTCCCTTTTCTCCACACCCTCTCCAGCATTTGTTGTTTCTAGATTTTCTGATGATGCCCATTCTAACCTGTGTGAGGTGATACCTCATTTAAATTTTGATTTGCATTTCTCTAATAATTAGTGATGTTGAGCAGCTTTTCATATGCTTCTTGGCCATCTGTATGTCATCTTTGGAGAAAAGTCTCTTTAGTCTTCTGCCCATTTATGGATTGGGTTGTTTGTTTTTTTAATATTGAGCTGCATGAGCTGTTTATATATTTTGGAGATTAATCCTTTGTCTGTTGATTCATTTGCAAGTATTTTCTCCCATTCTCAGGGTTTTCTTTTCACCTTGTTTATGGTTTCCTTTGCTGTGCAAAAGTTTGAAGTTTCATTAGGTCCCATTTGTTTATTTTTGTTTTTATTTCCATTTCTCTAGGAGTTGGATCAAAAAAGATCTTGCTGTGATTTATGTCAGAGTGTTCTTCCAATGTTTTCCTCTAAGAGTTTTATAGTGTTCGGTCATACATTTAGATTTCAAATCCATTTTGAGTTAATTTTGTGTATGGTGTTAGGGAGTGTTCTAAATTCATTCTTTTACTTGTAGCTGTCCAGTTTTCCCAGCAGCACTTATTGAAGAGAATATATTTTCTCCATTGTATATCCTTGCCTCCTTTGTCATAGATTAGTTGACCATAGGTGCATGGGTTTATCTCTGGGCTTTCTATCTTCTTCCATTGATTTATATTTCTGTTTTTGTGCCACTACAATAGTGTCTTGATTACACTAGCTTTGTAGTATAGTCTGAAGTCAGGGAGTCTGATTCCTCCCGCTCCACTTTTTTTCCTCAAGGCTGCTTTGGCTATTCAGGGTATTTTGTGTCTCCATAAAAATTTTAAGATTTTTTGTTCTAGTTCTGTAAAAAATGCCATTGGTAGTTTGATAGGTATTGTATTCAATCTGTAGATTGCTTTGGGTAGTATAGTAATTTTCACAATATTGATTCTTCCAATCCAAGAATGTGGTATATCCCTCCATCTCTTGGTATCATCTGTAATTTCTTTCATCAGTGTCTTATAGTTTTCTGCATACAGGTCTTTTGTCTCCTTACATAGGTTTATTCCTAAGTATTTTATTATTTTTGTTTCAATGGTAAATGGGAGTGTTTCCTTAATTTCTCTTTCAGATTTTTCATCATTAGTATATAGGATTGCAAGAGATTTCTGTGCATTAATTTTGTATCCTGCAACTTTACCAAATTCATTGATTAGCTCTAGTAGTTTTCTTGTAGCATCATAGGGTTCTCTATGCATAGTATCATGTCATCTGCAAACAGTGACAGCTTTACTTCTTCTTTTCCAATTTGTATTCCTTTTATTTCTTTTTCTTCTCTGATTGCCATGGCTAGGGCTTCCAAAACTATGTTGAATAATAGTGGTGAGAGTGGACATCCTTGCCTTGTTCCTGATCTTAGAAGAAATGCTTTCAGTTTTTCACCATTGAGAATGATGTTTGCTGTGGGTTTGTTGTATATGGCCTTTATTATGTTGAGGTAGGCTCCCTCTACGTCCACTTTCTAGAGAGTTTTTATCATAAATGGGTGTTGAATTTTTCAAAAGATTTTTCTGCATCTATTGAGATGATCATATGGTTTGACTCCTTCAATTTGTTAATATGGTGTATCACATTCATTGATTTGCATATCTTGAAGAATCCTTGCATCCCTGGGATAAATCCCACTTGATCATGATGTATGATCCTTTTAATGTGCTGTTGGATTCTGTTTGCTAGTATTTTGTTGAGGATTTTTGCATCTATGTTCATCAGTGATAGTGGCCTGTAGTTTTCTTTCTTTGTGACGTCTTTGTCTGTCTAAGAATTTGTCCATTTCTTCTGGGTTGTCCATTTTATTGGCATATAATTGTTTGTAGTAATGTCTCATGATCTTTTGTATTTCTGCAGTGTCTGATTGTTTTGCTATAAACTTCCCTCTTAGAACTGCTTTTGCTGCATCCCATAGGTTTTGGGTCGTCGTGTCTCCATTTTCATTTATTTCTCGTATTTTTTGATTTCCTCTTCAATTTCTTTAGTGATCTCTTGGTTATTAAGTAGTATATTGTTTAGCCTTGATGTGCTTGTATTTTTTACAGATGTTTTTCCTGTAACTCAACTGATATCTAGTCTCATAGCATTGCATTGTGAAAATGACCATACTACGCAAAGCAATCTACAGATTCAATGCAATCCCTATCAAACTACCACTGGCATTTTTCACAGACTAGAACAAAAAATTTCACAATCTGTATGGAAACACAAAAGACCCTGAATAGCCTAAGAAATCTTGAGAAAGAAAAACGGAGCTGGAGGAAAAAGGCTCCCTGACTTCAGGCTATACTACATTGCTACAGTAATCAAGACACTGTGGTAGTGGCATAAGAACAGAAATATAGATCAATGGAACAGGATAGAAAGCCCAGAGATAAACCCACATACATCTGGTCACGTTATTTTTGATAAAGGAGGCAAGAATATACAGTGCAGAAAAGACAGCCTCTTCAATAAGTGGTGTTGGGAAAACTGGACAGCTACATGTAAAAGAATGAAATTGGAATACTCCCTAACACCATACACAAAAATAAACTCAAAATGGATTAAAGACCTAAATGTAAAAAAAAAACCCAAAAAACAACAAAAAACACAAAACAAAAACAAACAAACAAAAGACCTAAATGTAAGGCCAGACACTATCAAACTCTTAGAGAAAAACATAGGCAGAACACTCTATGACCTTTTTGACCCACCTCCTAGAGAAATGGAAATAAAAACAAAAATAAACAAATGGGACCTAATGAAACTTCAAAGCTTTTGCACAGCAAAGGAAACCATAAATAAGACAAAAAGAAAACCCTTAGAATGGGAGAAAATATTTGCAAATGAAGGAACTGACAAAGGATTAATCTCCAAAATTTACAAGTATCTCATGCAGCTCAATACAAAAAAACAAACAACCCAATCCAAAAATGGGCAGAAGACCTAAATAGACATTTCTCCAAAGGAGATATAGATTGCCAGCAAACACATGAAAAGATGCTCAACATCACTAATCATTAGAGATATGCAAATCAAAACTACAACGAGGTATCACCTCACACAGCTCAGAATGGCCATCATCAAAAAGTCTACAAACAATAAATGCTGAAGAGGGTGTGGAGAAAAGGGAACCCTCTTGCACTGTTGGTAGGAATATAAATTGCTACAGCCACTATGGAGAACAGTATGGAAGTTCATTAAAAAACAAAAATAGAAGTACCATATGACCCAGCAGTCCCACTCCTGGGCATCTACCATGAGAAAACCATAGTTCAAAAAGAGTCATGTACCACAATGTTCACTGTAGCTCTATTTACAATAGCCAGGACATGGAAGCAACCTAAGTGTCCATTGACAGATGAATGGATAAAGAAGATGTGGCACATATACACAATGGAATATTACTCAGCCATAAAAAGAAACAAAATTGAGTTATTTGTAGTGAGGTGGATGAACTTAGAGTCTGTCATACAGAGTGAAGTAAGTCAGAAAGAGAAAAACAAA
>NC_041224.1:111172883-111204312 GCF_002837175.3 Physeter macrocephalus | reverse complement strand
ATGTATGTATATGTATAGCTGATTCACTTTGTTATAAAGCAGAAACTAACACACCATTGTAAAGCAATTATACTCCAATAAAGATGTTAAAAATAAGTAAATAAATAAAGTCAATTTTGTCTTATATGAGAATTGTTACTCCAGCTTTCTTTTGATTTCCATTTGCATGGAATATCTTTTTCCATCCCCTCACTTTCAGCCTTTTTGTGTCCCTAGATCTGAAATGGGTCTCTTGTAAACAGCATATAGATGGGTCTTGTTTTTGTATCCATTCAGCCGGTCTACGTCTTTTGGTGGGAGCATTTAATCCATTTACGTTTAAGGTAATTATAGATATGTGTGTTCCTATTACCATTTTCTTAATTGTTTTGGGTTTGTTATTGTAGGTCTTTTCCTTCTCTTGTGTTTCCTGCCTAGAGAAGTTCCTTTAGCATTTGTTGTAAAGCTGGTTTGGTGGTGCTGAATTCTCTTAGCTTTTGCTTGTCTGTAAAGGTTTTAATTTCTCCATTGAATCTGAATGAGATCCTTGCTGGGTAGAGTAATCTTGGTTGTAGATTTTTCCCTTTCATCACTTTAACTATGTCCTGCCAGTCCATTCTGCCTTGCAGAGTTTCTGCTGAAAGATCAGCTGTTAACCTTATTGGGATTCCCTTTTATGTTATTTGTTGTTTTTCACTTCCTGTTTTTATATTTTTTCTTGTGTTTAATTATTGATAGTTTGATTAATATGTGTCCTGGTATGTTTCTCCTTGGATTTACCCTGTATGGGACTCTCTGTGCTTCCTGGACTTGATTGACTATTTCCTTTCCCATATTAGGGGAGTTTTCAATGATAATCTCTTCAAATATTTTCTCAGTCCCTTTTTCTCTTCTTCTGAGACCCCCATAATTCGAATGTTGGTGCATTTAATGTTGTCCCAAAGGTCTCTTAGGCTGTCTTCATTTCTTTTCATTCTTTTTTCTTTTTTCTGCTCTGCAATTATTTCCACTATTTTATCTTCCAGGTCACTTATCCGTTCTTCTGCCTCAGTTATTCCTTCATTTGTTTGGTCTGGTGGGTTTTTACCTTGCTCCTTCATTTGCTGTGTGTTTCTCTGTCTTCTCATTTTGCTTAACTTACTGTGTTTGGGGTCTCCTTTTCGCAGGCTGCAGGTTCGTATTTCCCGTTGTTTTTGGTGTCTGCTTCCAGTGCTAAGGTTGTTTCAGTGGGTTGTGTAGGCTTCCTGGTATAGGGGACTAGTGCCTGTGTTCTGGTGGATGAGGCTGGATCTTTTCTTTCTGGTGGGCAGGACCATATCCGGGGGTGTGTTTTGGGGTTTCTGTAATCTTATTATGATTTTAGGCAGCCTCTCTGCTAATGCATGGGTTTGTGTTCCTGTCTTGCTAGTTGTTTGGCATAGGGTTTCCAGCACTGTAGCTTGCTGGTTGTTGAGTGGAGCTGGGTCTTAGCACTGAGATGGAGATCTCTGGGAGAGCTTTCACCATTTGATATTATGTGGAGCCGGGAGGTCTCTGGTGGTCCAGTGTCCTGATCTCAGCTATCTCACCTCAGAGGCACAGGCCTGACACCCAGCCAGAGCACCAAAACATTGTCAGCCATACGGTAGTGCAAAGGAAGGTCAACACCATGGCCAGGGATTAAGGTGGCCCTGGATCTGGCCCCAGGACACTTGCTTTTTTTTTTGTTTCCAGTCCCTCATTCCACAGAAAAGAAGTATCTGTGGTTCCTGGAGCAGGGAGACTTGCAAAAACCCCAGGACCTGAAAAGGGAGGAGTTGTTTTTAAGTCATTGTCTAGTATGTCTGGTGTGTGTTTCTTCACAGACAGTTTCTGAAGTTTTGTTTTGTTCATTTGAATGGGCCATGTTTCCTGTTTCTTTGTTTGACTTAAAGTGTTTTGTTGAAAATTAGGCATTTGAAGAAAGAACAAACTCTCCCAGTCTTTGTAGTCTGGTGTGGAAGGCCTTTACTAATTAGCAGGCTCTTAAGTCTCAAAATCAGCCTGATGTAAAGGTGTAATTTCTTCTCAGGTGTATTTTGGACATATGTCCTGTCTGGACCTGTGTGGGTGTGCTTCTTTTTCCATTTTCCCTCAGCTGCTTTTAAAAGACTTAATTTCCCAAAGAGTCTCAACCAGCATTTTCTCAGGGTCTTAAATGATCTACTGTATTACTGTGCTCATAATCTCTTGCTCCCAGGCATCTGTTGAGTCTTCAGTCCTCCTTCAATTTTCATGTACTGTAAGACCTGCCATGCCTCTATGACTTCTATTCTGAGATCCTAACAATGCTGTCATTCCTGCCTGACCTCCAAGTAAGGCAAGATATATGCTAGTCCTAGAAAGCCCACAAACAGGTCAGAATATCATAAACATTGCAAATGTTTTCTGGTCTGAGGGAAAGAATCTGGTATTGAGCCACTTCCTCCCAGTTGTATAGCACTGGGGAAGCAATGAAACAAGGGTAAGTAAAAATGCTATGAAATTTCCTACCATTTTTAATATTACTTTTTCTTGTCTGGGCATTTTCTTAGTTGCTGTAGACTTCTGACTGGTTTCCAGAGCCCCTAGAAAGTTATTTTAGTCAGCCTGTGGTTTTCTATTTGATGTTACTGTTTAGAAAGGAGCTGGGAGCTTCCTGTCAACTTAGTTTTTCAAAGGTAACCTAAGACACTGTGGAAAAAATGTAGTATCTTCATCATCACCGGTTACTATATGTCTGATTCTCTAGGCATATAGTATGTGGTCTCCTCAGGCCAAAAAAGCACTTTAGCAGAGCAAAACAATATCTCAAATATTACTTTGTATGTGGGAATTCAGAGTGCCGGCATCTTTACTCTTTCCACTGAAACATACTCAACAGGAGTGCTAACGTAGTGTGATCTCTACATATATATGACTGCAATCTCTCTAGTTACTTGTAAATAAGTGCACTTTCACAAGAAGCCTGCTCATTGCTCTGTGTTTAGGACTGAGGTAACATTTGTCTTTACTCATGTGGAGATTCTTGAGATCTCCCTATATCTATCACATTTTCTACAGTCATGAAGATTTAACACCACATATCAATCTACCTTAGGTTTCTTCTGTTCTTCCTCTTTGATTGCTTCTAGTTATATATTAGGGAGATAAAGATAGTAGACTATTTTATCTTCCAGGTCACTTATCCGTTCTTCTGCCTCAGTTATTCTGCTATTGATTCCTTCTAGAGAATTTTTAATTTCATTTATTGCATTGTTCATCATTGTTTGTTTGCTCTTTAATTCTTCTACGTCCTTGTTAAACGTTTCTTGTATTTTTTCCATTCTATTTCTAAGATTTTGGATCAACTTTCCTATCATTACTCTGAATTCTTTTTCAGGTAGACTGCCTATTTCCTCTTCATTTGTTTGGTCTGGTGGGTTTTTACCTTGCTCCTTCATTTGCTGTGTGTTTCTCTGTCTTCTCATTTTGCTTAACTTACTGTGTTTGGGGTCTCCTTTTCGCAGGCTGCAGGTTCGTATTTCCCGTTGTTTTTGGTGTCTGCTTCCAGTGCTAAGGTTGTTTCAGTGGGTTGTGTAGGCTTCCTGGTATAGGGGACTAGTGCCTGTGTTCTGGTGGATGAGGCTGGATCTTTTCTTTCTGGTGGGCAGGACCATATCCGGGGGTGTGTTTTGGGGTTTCTGTAATCTTATTATGATTTTAGGCAGCCTCTCTGCTAATGCATGGGTTTGTGTTCCTGTCTTGCTAGTTGTTTGGCATAGGGTTTCCAGCACTGTAGCTTGCTGGTTGTTGAGTGGAGCTGGGTCTTAGCACTGAGATGGAGATCTCTGGGAGAGCTTTCACCATTTGATATTATGTGGAGCCGGGAGGTCTCTGGTGGTCCAGTGTCCTGATCTCAGCTATCTCACCTCAGAGGCACAGGCCTGACACCCAGCCAGAGCACCAAAACATTGTCAGCCATACGGTAGTGCAAAGGAAGGTCAACACCATGGCCAGGGATTAAGGTGGCCCTGGATCTGGCCCCAGGACACTTGCTTTTTTTTTTGTTTCCAGTCCCTCATTCCACAGAAAAGAAGTATCTGTGGTTCCTGGAGCAGGGAGACTTGCAAAAACCCCAGGACCTGAAAAGGGAGGAGTTGTTTTTAAGTCATTGTCTAGTATGTCTGGTGTGTGTTTCTTCACAGACAGTTTCTGAAGTTTTGTTTTGTTCATTTGAATGGGCCATGTTTCCTGTTTCTTTGTTTGACTTAAAGTGTTTTGTTGAAAATTAGGCATTTGAAGAAAGAACAAACTCTCCCAGTCTTTGTAGTCTGGTGTGGAAGGCCTTTACTAATTAGCAGGCTCTTAAGTCTCAAAATCAGCCTGATGTAAAGGTGTAATTTCTTCTCAGGTGTATTTTGGACATATGTCCTGTCTGGACCTGTGTGGGTGTGCTTCTTTTTCCATTTTCCCTCAGCTGCTTTTAAAAGACTTAATTTCCCAAAGAGTCTCAACCAGCATTTTCTCAGGGTCTTAAATGATCTACTGTATTACTGTGCTCATAATCTCTTGCTCCCAGGCATCTGTTGAGTCTTCAGTCCTCCTTCAATTTTCATGTACTGTAAGACCTGCCATGCCTCTATGACTTCTATTCTGAGATCCTAACAATGCTGTCATTCCTGCCTGACCTCCAAGTAAGGCAAGATATATGCTAGTCCTAGAAAACCCACAAACAGGTCAGAATATCATAAACATTGCAAATGTTTTCTGGTCTGAGGGAAAGAATCTGGTATTGAGCCACTTCCTCCCAGTTGTATAGCACTGGGGAAGCAATGAAACAAGGGTAAGTAAAAATGCTATGAAATTTCCTACCATTTTTAATATTACTTTTTCTTGTCTGGGCATTTTCTTAGTTGCTGTAGACTTCTGACTGGTTTCCAGAGCCCCTAGAAAGTTATTTTAGTCAGCCTGTGGTTTTCTATTTGATGTTACTGTTTAGAAAGGAGCTGGGAGCTTCCTGTCAACTTAGTTTTTCAAAGGTAACCTAAGACACTGTGGAAAAAATGTAGTATCTTCATCATCACCGGTTACTATATGTCTGATTCTCTAGGCATATAGTATGTGGTCTCCTCAGGCCAAAAAAGCACTTTAGCAGAGCAAAACAATATCTCAAATATTACTTTGTATGTGGGAATTCAGAGTGCCGGCATCTTTACTCTTTCCACTGAAACATACTCAACAGGAGTGCTAACGTAGTGTGATCTCTACATATATATGACTGCAATCTCTCTAGTTACTTGTAAATAAGTGCACTTTCACAAGAAGCCTGCTCATTGCTCTGTGTTTAGGACTGAGGTAACATTTGTCTTTACTCATGTGGAGATTCTTGAGATCTCCCTATATCTATCACATTTTCTACAGTCATGAAGATTTAACACCATATATCAATCTACCTTAGGTTTCTTCTGTTCTTCCTCTTTGATTGCTTCTAGTTATATATTAGGGAGATAAAGATAGTAGCACTGGCTTACAACATAAAATGAGTCGTATTTAGGTAATTTTTCTCTTAGTATATATTAAAATACCTTCTATTTTTAAAGATAAATTAAGCAGCACACTGTTATGACCCTCTTCCATCACTTATCTTTGTTACCATGACTACGGTTTTTACTATGTATGGTGAACATTTTTCAGGATCAAGAACTATACATAAAACTTTGTTCATATATTAAACACACATATATACACATCCACACACACACTCATACATATACAGACACAAATATATCACAAGGCTGTACAGTATAGTGGTTAAGAGAATAGGTTCTGGCACTAGTCTTCCTAAGTTTCAATCCTAGTTCTATTATTTACTCCTGCTGTAACCTGGGGCACATTACTTAACCTGTCTGTAACTCATTTCTCCCAGGTGTAAAATGTGGATAAAAGTAATATGCAGCAAAATTTTATCAGGATTAAAATAATTGGCACCTACAAAATGCACAGACTATTTCCTTATATATAATATAGTCCCAGTAAATTAAATAAATAGATAGAATATACATCATTTAGTTTTGACAAATTTAAAGTGTTTGTGCTAAATGACTGCCTAAGTTGAATTTTACTTGTGTACAAGGTATACCAGTGTTTTCTTTAGTTTACTACACATTCCAGTTTTTCTATATGAATTTTATTTTCTTTGTATATAAATACCTAAATACAGTGCTCATTAAAATGCTGGCTCTAGTTACCATGAGAAACCATTCAGGTTTTATATGTTATATAAATAGGATGACAATAACAAGGGTGGCTATAAGTATAATACTAAACACTTTTAAGAGTGAAATTGGCAATATTACTAATTATGATAACAAGCATATTTTAGAACTTTTTCAAGAAATCCAGGAGATAAATATTAGATTTAAGGGCTTAATAGCTCTAGAGGCCACAGTGAAACCAGAATATAATTTAAATTATCAGAAAGAACATAGCTAAATAGAGGTAAAATGAATATTGCCAAAACAGAAACCATGTCACAATTCAGCTCTAACCCTAATTTGATTAAATTGGTCAGCCCTATTCCATTGGTATAAAAAATAATGAATAAACTCTGCCTTACAGAAGATAAAATTACCTGATGCTTCTATACTTAAAAAAGTTGATAGAGAAAAACATGGAAAATGAAATAATATTTGATTAATTTTAAAAAGACAGAGAGGGATAAAGTAATGTAAATAGATGATTTGGAAAAATTAGAAATTAAAATTTAAATATGTCAGTAATAACTTTAAATATGTAAAGACAAAAGATATAATCAAAAAAAACAATGTCAGAGTGTATTAAAAATTTTTAAGATATGTTATTTATAAGATGCATATCTTACAATAAGGTATTGTAATTATAAATAAAATGAAGGGAAAATATATCATGCAAACTACCAAAAGAAAAAGAAAAAGGAAAAGCCACAGCTGAACTCATTTTCAATGAGGAAAGACTGAAACTACTTCCTGTAAGATCAGGAACAAGGCAGAGATGCCCACTCTTGCCAATTCTATTCGACATAGTGCTGGAGGCCCTAAGCCAGAGTAATTAGGCAAGGAAAAGAAATAAAAGTTATCTGAATGGAAAGGAAGTAGTAAAATTATCTCTGTTCACAGATGGCATGATCTTATATGCATACAACCCTAAAGATTCCACAAGAAAAACTGTTAAAACAAATAAACACATTCAGCACAGTTGCAAGATACAAAATCAACATATGAAAACCACTTGTATTTGTATACATCAACAATGAACAATCAGAAAAGAAAATTAAGAAAACAATTCTATTTATAAGAGCATCAAAAAGAACAAAATACTTAAAAGTTAACTTAACCAAGGAGACAAAAGACTGGTACACTGAAAACTACAAAATATTTCTGAAAGAAATTAAAGAAGATACAAATTAGTGAAATGATATCCAATGTTCATGGGTTGGAAAACTTAATATTGTTAAGATGTCAATACTACCCAAAGTGATCTACAGATTTAATGTAATTCTTATAAAAATCCCAATGATATTTCTTTGAGAAATAGAAAACAATCCTAAAGTTCATATGAAATCACAAGACCCTAAATAGTCAAACAGACTTGAAAAAGAGAATCAAAGTTAGAAGTCACACTTCCTGATTCCAAAACTTATTACAAAGCTACAGTAATCAAGGATGGTGACTCCAATTCAGTGTAGCTTTAATCTCAGCAAAAGAATATTTGTATAACCTTACCTGTTTTATTACTACATTTGCCAAATACCTATCGAGATATTTAAGGCTGTTTGTTCTGTACAAAATGGCTATAAATTCAGTGTTCTTTTTATTTCTTTTGACTGATATTTGAATCTTTCCCCTTATTTCCATTCTAGCAACTGTCAGTAAGTATGACCAATCCTAATTTGTGGTTTGCAATATTCTATTTTTTAAAATATTGGAAACAAGAGAACAAAAGTTATTAGAAACCTAGGTAAAAAGTATCCAGTCTCTGAGAGAGTCTTAACTTTCTCACAATTCACATTCTAGGTACGTGAGTTGTAATTTATATGCTTAGAAATGTGTCAAATCTTATATTTTTACATTAAATATCAATGGTGTACTTTACACTGAACATTGTTATTATTTAATATTATCTTATTCTCTCTCTTTTTTAAAATTTAAATCCTTTATAGCTACTAAGGAGGAAAAAGCATTATTTAGAAATATACAGCTTTCTTATGATTATATTATCACTGTGAAGGATACAAAAGCATACAGTATGAGTGAAGATAGCCCAAACATTATTGCATAATAACCCTCTTGCCTTCATAAAAAATTCTCAGAGATTTAGGTAGTAAATTTTTATTTCTGGTTCACGCTACAGGTGCAATGCAAGGAGTTCTGCTTAATATATTACCAACTCAAAAATCTAAGTTGATAAAGGCTACGTTGCAAGATGTACTTCTACATTTGAGAAATAAAAAAAGAAAAGAGGGTAGGTAGTATAGAATCTGGCTCTCAAATATTTCATATTTTATTTTCCAGAGCAAATCAAGCTTAATTTCAAAGGAGTCAGGAAATGTGATCAGTCCCCTACAAAATATGCACAAGGAGAAAACTGGAATATTTGAAAAATATCCTAATGATCACTACACACAGTTCTAATAAACCTCTAGAAAATAATTTAACAGGGTTCATAAAACCCTGGAAAGCCTAATAAATTGCAGGTGTATGAATTCTGTGACAATGTTTGAAAAACAAGATGTAAAATTCCTTTGTCAGATTATCAAGGATTCATGGAATTCTTTCATTAGAAAAGCATGAAGAAATTATATTATGTATCAGGAAAATAAAGAAATATTTCCAAGTAGGCAAAGTACCAAAAGAACTATGTACCACTTTACTCATATAATGTGACTATATTTGAAGTATATTAGAAGATTTTAGTCAGGACTATATTTCTTGTCCTGAAATTTCTCTGTAATGTGATAAATAGTATTATTTCTTAGGATCTTGGTTGTTCCACTTCATCTTTGCAACAGCAAAATCAGGACATATGCTGATTAAGGGAATTGCTTTAAATTCACTGGAACAAATACCACCTTGTAACATTAATTCTACAATGCTTCCCTTTTCCCATTTAGAACATCGAGTTCTAGGTTAAATGATGAATCTGTGATCTTGGAAGAACCAAAGTAGACAAAGAGTTATATTCTGTACTAAATTGAAAAGTTTTATTTCCTATTTAAAGTACAGGGAAAATTCATATTGCTCTTTGTGCTGACAAATCTCTTCAAGAAATGATTCACTTTTTGCCATCAAAATGGAGTAGATGAATCTGACTCATTAAAAAAGGTTGTTATGAAAGAGGTTTTGATGATGCAGATTAATTTCCTACCATTCAGTGCTTTAGAAACTTTAAAACATTTATTATTACCATGTTTATGTGCTTGTGCAGTTCAGTAAAATGACAGCAACATTTTATCTCAAGCAGTTAGAGAAGAATGCATTTTTAAAATACATTTATTGGGCATTTTACTGAAATACAGGGCTGTAATAATGCATACAACAGCATTATCATAAATAGTAACTATAATAAACAATAGTTTAAAAGATTTTATGGGAAATAATAGCCAAAAATCAGCTTTCTCTCACTGTCTAGGACATATACTTTAAAACTATTAGAGTTTCCCTTCTCCTATAGTTAATAGAATGTTTATATTTAACTAACATTGCAAAAAAGTTGATAAAGAATTGTCAGTATGATTTTTGTATGTCAGATGTTCATATATCTTTTGCTAGCTTAATTTTGTAAGCAGTGTTGAAATATGCAAAGTGAAATAAAGAACAAAAGACATTACCTAGAGTAAAACAAATCCTTTTTTCCCCCACGAATTGCTTAGATTGTTTGTGTATAGACATATTCAGGTTTTCAAAAAAATTTTCCAGATGGTCATGTGAAATTGTCTTTCCTCATATTGTTAGTGAGAATCAGTAATATTTGATTACATTAATTGATTGATATTAAACTTGACTTTTTTACCTGAAATGTACTATGAAACATAAGGTTATTTTTTTTAAGAACACAAAGAATTTGGGACAAGATTTTTTCAATTGAATGATTTTTAAATAAAGGGAACTGTGTAAATAGCTGTATTTTAGCAAATGTTGAGTATTTAGTTCAAATAATTCTTTATCTGCATTTCTTATAAAATAGGCAAGAGATTTTATAGGCAAGAGATACTAACCTCAGTCATTGTAAAGGGCAATCAGACAAGCCACAAGGTTTTAGACTAGGAGAGGGGACACATACTTCACAGCTCCTGTGAGATTTACAGCATGTAAAATGACTTTTATGACTCTGGATGAGATTGTGCTTCAGTACTGGATGTATCCATTTTTTATGGTCATTAAAAGTTATTGAGTTAACTGCTCATTATACAGTTTAATCTTCACTCTTACTTTTGATCTACTTTTAGGAGAGCTGAAGTAGTTAAAATAAGAGTTCTTCTAAAACTTTGAAAATGTGTAAAATTTGACCTCAGCTATAAATGTGTTTGAGATTCAGAAAGGTTTCATTGGTTTGATTAAGTTATTTTTCATTTATATGCATTGCAAATACCTTTACCTAGTCCATAGCTTTCATGCCTACTCTTTTCAATGCTGTCTTTGGAGAAGGTTTTAATTTAAATGCAGTCCAATACATTAATTCCTTTCCTTTATGGGTAGTGATTTATGCATTCTTTTAAATAAAACTTTCTACACCATAATTCAAGAATGTATTCTCTTAGCACTTTCTAGAAGCACTAGGAATTTATTTTTCTTCTATGCTTATATAACTAATCCATTTGGAGTGGATTTTCTATATAGGGTTATGTTGGGGGTGGAGGCTAGGTACATTGAGGTTGTTAAAGTAATTAAAGGAGGAGACCATTAGACTGGGGTGGCCCTAATGCCTTGGCAGCCTCATAAACAAACCTAAACCTAAGCCAAAGTCAATACACTCAAATCTAAGAAAATGAAATTTAAGGACAACCAATCACAAACCACCAATAGGCTTTCCCAAATAAGGCAACTGCTTATGCTGTAGCCAATCAAATAATTTCTTTGCATTGCTTTGAGTCTTTATAAAAATCTATCTCTTAGATCCTGTCAGGAAGTGCTCCTAATCACTTTTGGTTTGGTGCTACCTGATTTGAATCAACGTTTGCTCAAATAAACTCTTGAAAATGTTAATATGTCTCAGTTTACCTTCTAACAAGGTAAACTCAACATAGGATTCTACTATTGAATAAACATACAAGAACTGAACATACCTTGATAAAATATACCATACCTTGATAAAAATAGCCAAATATTGAGGCTATCTCTATACTCAGAGATATAGACAATTCATATACATATAAAATTAATTATGAAGAGCTGCAATTTGTATACTTTCAAAAAGACCCCATAATATGTAACCAATTAAGAAAACCTGACATCAAAGTGATTAAAATTTTGATGTTTAAAATAAGGAAAACCTGCATTACTCCTTATAGATAATGATTCTGTAAAATGGAGAGGGCTTACTTGAATTCCAACTATCATAATTTGTTTTATATGCCACACTTCTTTACCTAAGCTTCCTAGGATTATCCAAAATATTCAATTGGATTTTGATGATTCTTCTGAATAACACATACATCTCATATTTGTTTAGGGCTCCTCAATGACACCTTCAAAGTATTTCACCTCCATATTCATGTAAATAGCCATTTGTTCTTTGATCTTGTCATTTCTGGATTGGCTATATTCAATCCTTCTTTGTGCCTATCTCATATAATAATAACCTTGTCATTCACTTTATTTATTAAAAGACTTTGTATCTGTCATGTAGATTTTTTGCAGAGGTACAATTGTATCATGTGAATACAATTGCAGTCTATTTCTTCCTTCCAACATCTCCATCCATCCATCCACCCATCCAACTATCCACCTATATATACCTCTTCCTTATTGCCCTGTACATGGGTGGCTTAGATTCAAAATGCAATATTTAGTCAGGCAGGATAGGGGCATTTTTTTCTCATTCCCAATCTCAGGGAAAAGTTTTCAATATTTGAAAAACAAGTATGAATTGTTTTGTGGAGTTTTGTAGGTGCTACTTACTGAATAACAAAGTTTTCTTAATTTTTCATTAGTAGTTTCTATAATGAATAAGTGTAGATCTTTTGAAATGTATTTCTTTCAATATATTGAGGATATAAAATTGTTCTTCCTTATTTCTTAAATATAGTGAATTATGATGGTTTAATTTCTAATGTTAAATCAATCCTAAAATCCTAGGCTAAACATATTTATTTGTGATTTTTAACTATTTTACATATTGTCAGATTCGTGATTTTTATCCTCTGTGTTCCTGAGGGAGCCCTACTTGTAATTTTTTTCCTGGTGGTACCCTAGTCCTATTTTGTTGTTAAGATAATGATAACTCTATAAAAAATAAGCTTGCAATTTATTTACTATTTTCCTGATTTTCTAATAATTTTATTTAAATGGCTTTATTTCTTTAACTATTTAGAGGGAGTTGCTGATAAATCCCAGCTGGGCCTAGAAGTTTCTTTTTGGGAATATTTTAAAATATGGATTCAATTTCTTTGATAGATTCAAGACTGATTAAATATATTATTGATATTTGTATTGGTGTCAGTTTTGTAAATTGTGCTTTCTAGGAATGTGCCTATATCTTGCAAAATATATTGGTAGAAAATTGTTCCATATTGAGGAGTATGTTTCCTGGTTAACAACCTACATGTGATTTTTCAGGCCTGACCATAGATGATTACAGAGTCTTTACCTGACAGGCCTTATGAAGGAAATCTGCCCTCCCCACAACAGACTTGAAGCACAGCTAATGCACTGCAGCCTCTGAAGAGAAGTGCACTCAAGGTCTCAGCCCCCAGGCTGGCCATGCTCTTGTGCATATTTACATTGCTAGCCCAGCACCTTAATTCCTAGGTCTCATCTGAGACCTCAGACAAAATTCTTCATCGGGTGATTCTGCTGAGCCCTTTATAATGGGGAAGCAAGGGGAAACCTTGAAGACATTTTTCCCACTCTGACTTAAAACCTTGTATTTTCCACTCCTAGCCCTTCTCCTTCCCACCCCCTCTACACCCGCATAACCCCAAGTCGAGGTCCATAGAACTGCTGAAACATTTTGTTTGCAACTTCCTCAGCAGTGATATGACCTCCAAGTCTTCTGCTACTCTACCTGACCCTCAAGTGTGCGCCGCTCCATGGGGAACAATGGATGGGGGGGTCAAGCGCTTTCTCAGGTTTTAGACTCTTGATTATACCATCTCAGTAAGGATGAAATCATATCACATAATTATGATTCCTTTTCTGTGGTTAGAATAATTAAGATCTAGTCTCTTAACAAGTTTGATGTTTACAGTACAATGTTGTTTATATTTACTATAATGTGCACTAAATCTTCATTTCCATATACAATAAAATGTTATCGACTATAGTCACAAAGTTATACATTAGATCCTTAGATCTCATTCATCTTATAACTAAAAGTTTGTACGGTACTACCAACCTCTATTTTCTTCATCCCCAAGCCACTGGCATCCACTTTTCTACTCTTTTTTTCTTTGAGTTCAACTTTTTATTTTTGATTGCACATAAAATTGATCCCATGGGGTATCTGTCTCTCTGTCTGACTTCTTTCACTTAGCATAATATCCTCCAGGTTCATCTATACTGTTGCAAATGGCAGGATTTCCTCCTTTTTGAAAGCTAAATAATATTGCATTATATATATATATTATATATACATATATATATTATATATACCACATTTTCTCTATCCATTCATCCATGTATGAACACTTAAGTTGTTTCCATACCTTGGCTATTGTGAATAATGCTGCTATGAACATAAGAGTGCATATATCTCATTGGCATAATGATTTTGTTTACTTTGGGTATATACTCAGAAGCAGGATTGCTGGATTTAGTATAGTTCTATTTGTAATTTTTTGAGGAGGCTCTATATTGTTTTCCATATTGGCTATACCAGTTTACATTTCTGCCAACAGTGTATAAGTGTTCTCTTTTCTCCACATCCTCATCAGTATTTATCTCTTGTCTTTTTGATAGTAGTCATCCTAAGAGCTATGAAGTGATATCTCATTTTGGTTTTGATTTACATTCCCTTCATGATTAGTGATGTTGATCAACTTTTCATGTACCTGTTGGTCCCTTGGACGTTTTCTTAGGAAAACTGTCTATTCACATTGTCTGCCCATTTTTTTAAACTGAGTAATTTATCTTTTTGCTATTGAATTATATGAGTTCCTTGTATATTTTGAATATTAACCCCTTATCCAATTTGGAAATATTTTCTCCCATTCCATAGGTTGCTTTTTCGTTTTGTTGATGGTTTCCTTTGCTGTGCAGAACCTGTTTATTTTGATGTAGTCCCACTTGTTTATTTTTGCTTTTGTTGTCTTTTCTTTTGGTGTCAGATCAAAAATAACATTACCAAAGCCAATGTCAAGGAGACTATCCCTTATGTCTTCTTCTAGGAGTTTTAAGGTTTCAGGTCTTATGCTCAAGTCTTTATTCAATTTTGAGTTGGTTTTTGTGTATGGTGTTAGATAAGGGTCCAGTTTCATTCTTTTGTATGTTTTCCCAAGACCAGTTTCCTCAACATCATTTATTGAAGAGACTGTCCTTTCCCCATTGTATATTCTTGGTTCCTTTGTCAAAAATCAATTGATCATAAATGCACAAGTTTATTTCTGGGCTGTCTATTTTGTTCCATTGATCGATGTGTCTGTTTCCATGCCAACACAATACTATTTTGGTTACTATAGCTTCGTAATATAGTTTGGAATCAGGAAGTGTAATGCCTCCAGCTTTGTTCTTCTTCCTTGAGACTTCTTTGACCTATCAGAGTCTTTTTTGGTTCCATACAAATTTTAGGATTGTTTTTTCTATTTCTGTGAAAAATGTTACTGGAATTTTGATAGAAATTACAGTGATTCTGTAGATTGCTTTAGTTAGTATGAGCATTTTAACATATTAATTCTTACAATCGATGAACACAGACTATTTTTCCATTTATTTGTGTGTTTGATCAAAGTCTTATCATTTTTAGTGTACAGATCTTCCACCTCCTTGGTTAATTTGTTCCTATGATTTTATTCTTTTCATACTTTTGTAATGGGATTGTTTTCTTAATTTCTCCTTTTGATAGTTCAGTGTTTTTGTACAAAACACAATTAATTTTTGTATATTGATTCTGTATCCTGAAAATTTATTGAAATTATTATTAGTTCTAACAGTTTTTTTGGTGGAGTCACACTATCTGCAAACAGAGACAACTTTACTTTGTATTCTCTAACTTGGATACCTTTTGTTTATTTTACTTGTCTGAATATTCCCCAGGATAGATCATATGTTAGGTTACAAAACAAATCTTAACAAATTTGAAAAGACTTAAATCATATCAAGCTGCTCTTCTGACCACAATAGCATGAAACTAGAAATCAATTACAAGAAGGAAACTGGAAAATTCATAAATACATGGAGATTAAACAACATGCTCCTGAACAACCAATGAATCAAAGGAGAAATAAAAGAGAAATTTAAAAAAAATCTTGATACAAATGAAAATGAAAAGGCAACACTCCAAACTTATGGGATGCATCAAAAGGAGTTCTAAGACAGAAGTTTATAGATAAACAGCTACATTAAGAAAAAATACCTTAAATAAACAACCTAGGTTTACACTTCCAGGAATTAGAAAAGAAGAACATACTAAACTCAAAGTTAGCAGAAGGAAGGAAATAACAAATATCAGAGTGGAAATATAGAAATGATAAATGAAACTAAAAGCTGTGTTTTTGAAATGATAAACAATATAGAAAAACCATTAGCTAGACTTACCAAGAAAAAGGTAGAGAATATTTGAATAACAAATTGACAAATTAAAGAGGAGATGTTACAACTAATACCACAGAAATACCAAGGATAATACAATTATATGCCAATAAATTGGACAACCTAGAAGAAGTGGATAAATTCCTAGAAACATACAACTACCAAGACTGAATTATGATGAAAGAGAAAATCTAAACAGACTGATTTCTAGTAAGGAGATTGAAACAGTTATCAAAAACCTCCCAACAGACAGAAGTCCATAAACAGACAGCTTCACTGGTGGAGTCTACCAAACATTTAAAGAGCTAATACCAATCCTCAAATTCTTTTAAAAAATAAGGGGAAGGGAACAATTCCAAACTTACTTTACAAAGCCAGCATTACCCTGATAACAAAGCCTGTCAAGGACATTATAAAAAAGAAAATTATAGACCAATATCCCTGGTGAACATAGGTAGAAAATCTTCAACGAAATGTTAGCAAATTGAATTCAACAATATATTAAGACAACCATGATGAAGTGGGATTTATTCCAGGGATGCAAGGATGACGGTTCAACATCTGCAAATCAGTCAATGTGATTACACCACATTAACAAATTTAGGATAAAAATCATATAATCTTCTCAATAGATGCAGAAAAAGTATTTGACAAAATTCAACCTACTTTTATTATAAAAACTCTCAATAATCTGGGTACAGCGGGAACACACTCAACACAATAAAGTCCATATATGGCAAGTCCACAGCTAACATCTTATTCAATGGTGATACACTGAAAATTTTTCCTCTAAGATAAGGAATAAGAGAAAGATGCCCACTTTGGTCAACTTTATTCATTTTTAACTATAGCTTTAACTAGCTACTCTGACACATGGCAGCTCAGATCTAACCCTTGCAGCTCAGCTGAACTCCAGACAAATATGTTAATAATAAGGAATATAAGATATAATGTATATTAATATATATTACCATATCAAATATATAATATATAAACTAACATATAAATATACGTTACTATTATTTGTCAAGTATCTCTAAAATGTGCAATGATTTTTTTTTTTTTTTTTTGCATTTATGAAGTTCTTCTGAATCCTCCTTTTCTCTTCTTTTTTTCTCTTTCTATTGATTGGTCTTTCCGGAGAATCTATTAATGTTTCAATATCTAACTTTCGGCTTTATCTGTGTTTTCTATTACACATTTGATTTAATAACTTTTGATAACAGTTTATTGGATAATTTTATAAATTTCTGTTCTATTTCTGTTATTCTTAACTTCTATTTTATTTTTATTTTTTATAAATGTATTTTTTTTATTTTTATTTTTGGCTGCACTGGGTCTTCGTTGCTGTGCACAGCTTCCTCTAGTTGCAGCAAGTGGGGGCTACTCTTTGCTGTGGTGCATGGGCTTCTCATTGCTGCAGCTTCTCTTGTTGCAGAGCACAGCCTCCAGGCACACAGGCTTCAGTAGTTGTGGCATGTGGGCTCAGTAGTTGTGGCTCGCGGGCTGTAGAACACAGGCTCAGTAGTTGTGGTGCACGGGCTTAGTTGCTCTGCAGAATGTGGGATCTTCCTGGACAAGGGCTCAAACCCATGTCCCCTGCACTGGCAGGCAGATTCTTAACCATTGCACCACCAGGGAAGTCCTGTTGCTCCTAACTTTAAAAAATGAATATGTAATTGATTTTCAGCATCTTTATTTCTTTTATTTATTTATTTATTTATTTTTGCTGTGTTGGGTTTTTGTTTCTGTGCGAGGGCTTTCTCTAGGTCACTCCTCATTGTGGTGCGCAGGCCTCTGACTGTCGCAGCCTCTCTTGTTGCGGAGCACAGGCTCCAGATACGCAGGCTCAGTAGTTGTGGCTCACGGGCCTAGTTGCTCCATGGCATGTGGGATCCTCCCAGACCAGGGCTCGAACCCCTGTCCCCTGCATTAGGAGGCAGATTCTCAACTACTGTGCCACCAGGGAAGCCCTTCAGCATCTTTATTTCTTGATATACATAGTTCTAATGCTATAAATTTCCCCCTGCATGACTTTAGCTGCATTCTACACTTTTTATGTTTTTTTAATTAAAAAACATATTTTATTTATTTATTTTTGGCTGCATTGGGTCTTCCCTGCTGTGCGTGGGTTTTTCTCTAGTTGCGGCTAGTGGGGACTACTCTTGATTGCGGAGCACAGTTTTCACATTGCAGTGGCTTCTCTTGTTGTGGAGCATGGGTGCAAGGTGTGTGGGCTTCAGAAGTTGTAGCATGCGGGCTCAGTAGTTGTGGCTCATGGGCTCTAGAGTGCAGGCTCAGTAGTTGTGGTGCATAGGCTTAGTCGTTCCATGGCATATGGGATCTTCCTGGACCAGGGCTAGAACCCGTGTTGCCTGTGTTGGCAGGCAGATTCTTAACCAATGAACCACCAGGGAAGCCCTATGTTTTATTTTTAGTATCATTCAGTTGAACATTTTCTAATTTCTATTAAAATGTTTTTGCTCTGATCCATGCATTATATCACATACTATTGCTTACTTCCAAAACACTTGGCAATATTTTTTCCTTTTTCTAAAAATTGTATTCTAAATTACTCTCCTTATAGTCAGAGAATTCTCAGAATAACTTTAATCCCTTAAATTGTACTGAGGCTTTCGTTATGATCCAATATATGGTCAACTGTGTAAATATTCTAGCTGTGTTCTAAAAAAAAAGAAAATGTTGATTCTGCAGTGTTCTACATGTTGATAGTTTAATTTTTTAATTTTGTTCAGAATTTTAATATTTCTCCTTATTGTCTGTTTATTTTCTCAACCATTAAGACAGATGTGTTAAAGTCTCCTGCTATGATTGTGGGTATATATATTTCTTTTTTTAATTTCAATATTTCTTTATATATTTTGTAGCTACATTGTTACTTATGTATAAATTTTGAATTATATATATTCTTGATGATTTTACCAATTACTTGATAATATTGTTATATTATTCTGTTTTTAAATCCCCATGCCTGTTAAATAGTAGTCACTCAATACATGTTTAATTTATTTTATGGATGAAACAGGTATCTTTTGTTATATACTATTATGTCATGTGTACCTTACTCTGCCCAAAACCAGACATAGAACTTTTCAGAAGGTATTTTGGAGTATATATTACAAATATTTAAATATTTATCTAGGGAGGGAATTTAAGCCAGTAAAATCCATTGTTTTGAGAATAATGATTTAAATTTTTACAAATGGTAATAAGCTTAAAATTTAACTTAAGTAATCTATTAATAAAAACCTATTAGAAAATATGAAATTTCTTGGAGTTTCTGATTATGTGGATATGAGCCAAGAAAAGCTACTATATTTTATTTTAACTATGATTGCTTTATTATTTTGGGGGTACCCTGTCATATTTAAATAACCACCTTCTAAAGATATACTAAATGAAATGGTGGAATTAAAGGAGATAAGAATGAAAATGAGATACTTGTCACAGATTGTAGAGCTCGTTTATTTCACAAATGGGCTAATTGAAAGGTTGGAATGGGTTAGATAAGCATATTATCATGAATTTCTGGTGTAATCTTTCTTATATTCATAAGACAATAAATGCACATCTATTTTCCACCTATTTTCAGTTTAAAAATACAAAATAATTTATAATGTCAATTAACTTAGTACTGATTTCACTTAATGTTTCCTGGAAAATGACAGAGTGTGGAAATATGACATGGTTTTATATATTCATAAGAAAAATAAGTTGCATAGCATGTTAAGATCTTTGAATCTTAGCTTTAGAAATCATTACTACTTTAGGCTTTTTAAATGAGAAGAATAAAATTGGAGGATTGAAAAGACTTGTCAAAAGTGACCCAATTAGAAAATAATGAAAACTACCAAACATTTCCAGCTTCTTCCAGAAGGGTATTTCCATATGTCATTCTCTTCGGTTAAGGTGTATCTGAGAAATCTTTATACCTGTAATTCTAAATCCAATATAATAAGGATGTTATGCAAGTGAGGTATATTATTCTCATGTACCTATTTAAGGTAATTATGCAGTAAAAATAAAGTAGTCAAGACTTTATGGCCAACATCCTAAATGTCCATCAACAGATGAATGGATAAAGAAGACGTGGTGTGTCTATATATATATCTATATCTATAGCTATATATAGATATAGATATATATACACATATACATATATACAATGGAATATTACTCAGCCATAAAAAAGAATAAAACATTGCCATCTACAGCAACATGAATGAACCTAGATATTATCATACTAAGTGAAGTAAGTCATGCAGAGAAAGATAAATATTATATGATATCACTTATACGTGGACTCTAAAAAATAATACAAATCAACTTATTTATAAAACAGAAACAGACTCACAGACATAGAAAACAAACTTATGGCTAATGAAGGGGAAAGTGGAGGGGAAGGGATAAATTAGGAGTATGGGATTAATGTATACACAACACTATATTTAAAATAAACAGCAAGGATTTACTGTATAGAACAGGGAACTGTACTAAATATCTTGTAATAACCTATAATGGAAAAGAATCTGAAGCTCTATACCTGAAATTAATACAATATTGTAAATAAACTATAGTTAATTTTTTTTTAAAAACGGAGTTTATGGCAAACAGAAGAATGAATCAAGTTGGTTTTCAAATGACTTAAATAAAGGGAAAAATACCACACAACTGTGGTATTAGGACTGTTTAGTGACAAAGGGTTTTAATTTATGGCTATTGTTTCCCAGGACAACTTCTTCAAGCTTTCTACAAAATATTTTTAAAGGCTCAGAATTAGGTAAGAGCTCAAAGAAATTTTTCAAAGAGAATTAAAAATCCATGTTTTGCTGATAACTTGGAGAGATTTTACTAATTAAGTCAAACTTAATTTAATTTATTTTATATTTGTACAAGGTGTCAATATTTATTGGAAAGGCATAAATCCTAGAAAGCGACAATGAATAGTGTATAGATTCAATCAATAGGTGCCCTGAATTAGCACAATTCATCTTAGATTTTAGATAATATACTAATGCAATCTGGGTTAAAAGTCATGGAAAATCTTAGTAGTATTCTATCTTGGAGATGCTAGTTTTACATATACTCTGGTTATTCAAATTGATAGGGAAGTATCAATGAAAATATGAGAAGATTCTTTCCAATTTCCCTGTCTTAGTGAATAGTCATATCATGAAACTTGAATATTATCCTTGATCTTTGTTTATTTTACCCCCTGCTCACTGATTCACACACAAAGTCAGCAAGTACTAACAATTCTATATTCTAAATAGTTTTAAAATCATTTATGTATGTCTGACCCTTCATCAATACTCAAGTGAATTATGCTCACCACCTAACTCATCACCATTCTCCAGTACTGTCAGTTTGCAGCAAGAGTATTTTGGATAAAACATAAATATGATTATACTGGGTGGGTCAAAAGGTTCATTCATTTTTTTCCTGTAAGATGGCTCTAATAGCACTTAGCTGTCTTTAACTTCATTTGAAACAATTTTGTTAAAGTGTATGTGACAGCTGACACATCAGCGTGCATTTAGAAAAAAGACTTATCAAAATTGGTGAACTTTTGTGTAGCCATTTTAATATTGAAGATGGAAGAGAAAAAGCAACATTTTTGGCATTATATGCTTTATTATTTCAAGAAAGGTAAAAATGCAACAAAAACGCACAAAAGGATTAGTGCAGTGTATGGAGAAGGTGCTGTGACTAATTGAATGTGTCAAAAGTGGTTTGCGAAATTTCAGGCTGGAGATTTCTCTCTGGACGATGCTCCAAGGTTGGGTAGACCAGTTGAAGTTGATAGCAATCAAATCGAGACATTAATTGAGAACAATCAACGTTATACCATGCAGGAGAGAGCTGACATATTCAAAATATCCAAACCAAGTGTTGAAAATCATTTGCACCAGCTTGGTTATGTTCATCATTTTGATGTTTGGGTTCCACATAAGTTAAGCAAGAAAAACCTTCTTGACCGTATTTCCGCATGTGATTGTCTACTTAAACGTAATGAAAACATTCCGTTTTTAAAACAAATTGTGACGGGCGATGAAAAGTGGATACTGTACAATAATATGGAATGGAAGAGATCATGGGGCAAGCAAAATGAACACCACCAACCACACCAAAGGCAGGTCTTCATCCCAAGAAGGTGATGCTGTGTATATGGTGGGATTAGAAGGGAGCCCTCTATTATGAGCTCCTTCTGGAAAACCAAATGATTAATTCCAGCAAGTACTGTTCCCAATTAGACCAACTGAAAGCAGCACTCCATGAAAAGTGTCCAGAATTAGTCAACAGAAAATGCAGAATCTTCCATCAGGATAATGCAAGACCACGTGTTTCTTTGATGACCAGGAAAACACTGTTATAGCTTGGCTGGGAAATTCTGATTCATCTGCCATATTCACCAGACATTGCACCTTCGGATTTCCATTTATTTCGGTCTTTATAAAATTCTCTTAATGGAAAAAGTTTCAATTCCCTGGAAGACTGTAAAAGGCACCTGAACAGGGCTTTGCTCAAAAAGATAAAAAGTTTTGGTAAGAAGGAATTATGAAATTGCCTGAAAATGGCAGAATGTAGTGGAACAAAAGGCTGAATACGCTGTTCAATAAAGTTCTTGGTGAAAATGAAAAATATGTCTTTTATTTTTACTTAAAATACTGAAGGCACTTTTTGGCCCACCCAATATTACTCTGTTATTTAACCTAGTCTTAAAATGAATTCTAGTATGTCCCATCTTACCATGTCCCTTATGATTTGACCTACTTAATCTATCTTTTTCCACTATGACTTTTGTACCCCCATTCTTCCACTAAATGACTTCCCTCAGGTTATTAGATCACTTATTTACAATTATTTATTGATCACCTACTTTGTACTTGGTGCCATGCAATACCTGGAAGAACTATGAGAGAAATATTTAAATGAGCAAAGCTTTCTTTCACCTCTGGATCTTCATCTGGACAAAAGAGAAATATACAAACTTTCATCCTGCCTATTAAAAAATATATCCAGTGTTGTATAAGTACTTGGAATGTCAGGAAATTCAAATAGAAATACTAATAGACACAAAAATAAGCCCACCCCACAAAAAAACGTAAAGTGCTGAGAAAAGGATTTGCAACAAAAACATTAGACATATTTTTATTACTTAGTGAGA
Organism: Physeter macrocephalus; assembly: GCF_002837175.3. Classification (NCBI taxonomy): domain Eukaryota; kingdom Metazoa; phylum Chordata; class Mammalia; order Artiodactyla; family Physeteridae; genus Physeter; species Physeter macrocephalus. The sequence goes on along the minus strand of NC_041224.1, from coordinate 111,181,224 downwards.
ATAAGATGGTGAAAATGCTTTATCACAAAAATGTTTTAGGAAATGTTTTAATAATTAAATAGGTGGGAGATGTAGCTTCAATAAACTTGGAGCAGAGAATACAAGAAATAAATAAGGAAAGGAGAATGAACAGCAGAATTAATTGGAAAGGGATATGAATAATATCAGAAATAACTTTAAGAAATATAACATATCACAAAGGAGAATTAAAATTTGTAGTTCTGTCAGAGAGATCACAATTGTCAATGAAAAATAAATTTAATGATCATCCTACTGGAAATACTCCCATGGTAAAGTAAATGCAAAATATCTTGCTCCTAGGTAAATTAATGGGAAAGTGAATGTGATATGAGTGCCTTTTTTAAATGGTAAAAATAATGTAGAAATATTATACAAAGTATGAATCACGAAATATAAACAATGTTATATAAAAAGTGACAAAAAATATCTGGTAATAAACTTTAAAATATAATAGAACATTGAGAAGTGAGGGGAAAACACTAGGAAATAAGACAAAATTCTTTACAAAAAATCATATTTTTCCATATGTTATTTGTTATTTAAGAGAAATTAATAAAAAATGAAAGAAATAGTAAAATGAGTAAAGAAGATTAAAAAAATAAATATATATACAGCAAAAGAAAGAATACAGGAAGAACATATAAAAGAGACTACAGAATCAAAACAAAACTTATCTCTTATGGCAATAAATGTAGATGGGTTAAATCTCCATAGGAAAAGCAATTTACACTCAGAATTGTGTTTGTGTGCATGTGTGTGTGTGTGTGTGTGCGTGCGTGTGTGTGTGTGTGTGTATTTTAAGTAACTACAGTTGGCCCACCATACCCGCAGTTTCCACATCTTCAGATCAACCAACTGTGGATCAGAGATTTTTTTTAAATACCCAGAAAGTTCCAAAAAGCAAAACTTGAATTTGATGCAAGCCAGCAACTATTTCCATAGCACTTACATTGTATTTACATAGCATTTACATTGTAGTAGATGTTATAAGTAACCTAGAGATAATTTAAGGCATACAGGACGATGTTATATCCAAATAATACACCATTTTATATAAGTGAAACGAGCATCAGTGGATTTTGGTATATAAGGGCAATCCTGGAACCAACCCCTCAAGGATACTAAGGGACAGCTGTATATCCTACTAAGATGAGGAAAACCAAAACTAAAAACATAAAACATAAAATGCTTTAATGTTATCTGTAACCTGACTTTCCATCAATATTCCTTGGACTTTTGTATAGTTTCACTCTTCCATGCTAAAAGTGAAACTACTGGCAGACTAAGTAGTACATTGTTTCCTTAGGAAAAAAACCTAAGTTGCAGAAACTCACCTAAATCAGCATTCAAAAGAATTTTTTAAAGATTACATAAACCCATTATTTTTCACATTAAATCTTTATGGTACCACTTAAGATATTTTGAAAATTTTTGGAAAGTAGAAGAAACATAGCCAACAAAAAATCCAGAATAAACTGTAAAAAGTTAAGTTTGTTTTCTAAAGCAATTTCAGGAAAATTAAACAAAATTAAAATACTAAAGAGAAAAATCACAATGAAAACTCTAATTTCCAATGTTCCTTCCTTGACGGAAGCAAACATATCATATAACTGCAGTATGAATTAAAATATATAGCAAGCAAATCAGCTTGGTGTAATAAAATAATAAAGTTTTAACATCTGCTATAAAATGTTAGACCCTCCTGGCAATATTCTCAGAGATATTAGGAAACATAACTTAAAGTGACATTTGTTTGGATATTAAATGCTCGAGGCCTCAGATAATGTCAGTGTTCTGTCAATGTCTACAACCCAAATATCTATTTTTTAAGTACTTTGCAGCACAGTTCACCCTTCTACAGAATTGCCTTGCACTAAATTGTGGATGTTTTCTCATAGGTGGATTAGAGCAAAATTCATTTTCAGCTATCCAAAAGATTCATTCATATCAACTAAATTATAAGAATACAAGCAAAGAATATATCTTTAAATTTTTAAAGATGAAACTGCACATCACAGTCCATTTCACATTTTAGATTGTATAGTGTATATAAAAATGTTTAGGTAAAATAATAGTAGTATTTATATAAAATGAAATACAGTACAGAAAAACTAATTGGCTTAGAGAAATAGAAAGTGCAAGAAAGCATATTTTTTGTTCAAGTGTTTATCACTACCTTGATAAAATATTTCATTTACTCATCACAAAATTTCTGTTAATATCATTATGATTAATTGACTTTTAAGAAAACATTTCTCAGAGCTGTTAAGTAATCTGCTGCATTTCAGACAATAAGCAGATGACAAACCAGGATTCAAAACCAGTTCTGACTGATTCTGATTGTCTTTTGTGGGGTTTGTTTTTGGTTTTCAATGTACGCAAATGAGGGTATATACAGTTTTATTGGAGGATGGACCTCAGTGGGAAGCAAAGAGAGGAAGAAATGGCAGTTTGAGGTTCACCTCAATGACTACTAGGAGACACCAAACAATAGATCATAAAGGAATATGAAGAAAAATGCCTCCAATCAAACCAGTGTCCAAGTAGAGCTTTAATTCTCAAACTCAAGCTGTATTAGAAATAGTGATGGGGGATGTGGTTATAAGAAAACATATGACATTTATCTTTGTTTTGTAAAACAAAATGCAGAAAACATCTCATGAATGACTCTCTTTAAAAACAGGTAAAGTGAGGGTTTACGTAGGCAGCCTGAGAGACACCTGATCATTTCCATGAAAAATTAACTTTCATTTCCTATCACAAACAGGAAAGTAGTTATAGCTTACCATTTTGATGCCTCTAAGCTGGAAAGAAAGCAGAGAGGAAATGAGGTACCATCATAAATACCCTCAGAACCTATGTCTCTAGCATAATGAAGAGAAAAAGCACACATAAAATTTGAATGAACAGGTTGTCCTGGCACATGAGATAAGACATCAAACTCCTTTTCAACCTAATCCTAAATTTCCACTAGGGCTTGGAATGGGCAATGGAGAGAGAAATGCCAAGAAGAGACTGGTGAAGTGGGGAGATGGAAACATCTGAGATGGCTTGTGGATACAAGCAAAGCCTTGGTGGCTCCATGTTAAAGTAGGGAAGTGATTCAAAAGCAAGTTTAGGGCTTCCCTGGTGGCTCAGTGCTTGAGAATCCGCCTGCCAATGCAGGGTACACGGGTTCATGCCCCGGTCCGGGAAGATCCCACATGCCATGGAGCGGCTGGGCCCGTGAGCCATGGCCGCTGAGCCTGCGCATTCGGAGCCTGTGCTCCGCAACGGGAGAGGCCACAGCAGTGAGAGGCCCGCGTACCGCAAAAAAAAAAAAAAAAAAAAAAAAGCAAGTTTATCTCTCAAGGGAAATAAAACTTCCTCCTGGAAAGATGGAGCAAGCCCTTATACTAGGGTTTTAATAACATCTCAGAGGTGGGAACAAGAGTGCAGGCCCTTTAACCAAGGCTGCACACCAGTTGAGTTTACTTGTCTATTCCCTACACACTCAGGCTAGAGAAAAAGACACATTTCAAAAACCCAATCCTCAAACTGTAGCTCAATGTGAAAAAGTGGAGACTAATTCATCCACAATACATCAGAGTGAAAGAGCTGTCCATCTTAAGTCCAGGAAGCCTGAAAATCATAGCAACTATGAAATTGTTTTACAGTAAGAAGACAAGGCAATAAAAGAACATAAAACAGCATGCAAGCAGCAGATTTGGAATTCATTCTATAAAATGACAAAATTCCCCAAGAATAATTCTATGGAAAAATGCAATGTGAACATTAATTCAATAAAATAAGAATCCATCAAGGAGACAAAAAATACCCACTAGATTAAAATGAAATGAAAAATTCCAGAGCCAAAGATATACACCTGTGGCCAAAATAACACTGTTAAAAAATAATAAGAAAATTAGAAACAGAAAGGATGAAAGCAATAAGAGTCTATCACAGTGTCAAACAATTTTAAAACAGTTTATAAAATCAAGGTTTGGTGAGGGTATGACAAAGAAACACTCTTACTTTTGTTTGTGGCTTTATAAATTGGTGTAAGTTTTGCACAGGAATGCAGTAATATAGAGCAAATTTAAAGTGTATATATGATTTGACTCAACCATTAATCTCAAAATTTAATCTAAAATATATTTTAAAAAGCATGCCAAGTATAAACAAGAAGGCTTACTGTATCATTACTTGTTTTGCATCAAATTTCCAATTTATAACACATTGGAAACAACCCAGATGTCTATAACTGGTAGACTGGAAGAACATTATGCAACAACTGAAAAACTGAAATATATAACTATGTCTTTTTAGGTTTGGGGGTAATACGAGTTGAGTCATCTCTCTGAAGAAATGCATATGTCATAAACATGAACAGCTTTATTATCTACAAAAGTGAATCAAACAATACAGCATGATGACTAGCCAGATTAACCACTTAATTTCCAGAAATAAACAAATCTACACCCCAATGAGGGACTCTACATGGTAGGGGAAAGAGTCTGCACCAGTAAACTCATCTGCACCGGTAAACTCACTAAATTGAGGAACACAATTAAAATGAACTGAGAACAGACTGTTCGCAAAAAAGACAGTGGGGCCTCCTTGGTGGCACAGTGGTTGAGAGTCCGCCTGCCGATGCAGGGGACACGGGTTCGTGCCCCGGTCCGGGAAGATCCCACATGCAGCGGAGCGGCTGGGCCCGTGAGCCATGGCTGCTGACCCTGCACGTCCGGAGCCTGTGCTCCGCAATGGGAGAGGCCACGGCAGTGAGAGGCCGGCGTACCGCAAAAAAAAAAAAAAAAAAAAAAGACAGTGACTAAGACACATATTTGGACCGTTTGTGTCTCAATCTCACAAGTCTGATAATTCACTGCTTCCTGAGACAGAGAAGTGAGGGAGCAGAACTGAGAAAGTCAACTTCCTGACTGTACTCTCTGGGGGTATGGGGAAGGAGTGGAAGTTTCTCAGCCACAGTTAAAAGCAACGAGAGAGAAAATATTTCCTCCAACGGTGTGAATAAAGCCAGGTGTGGTGCAATGTTAACTTATAAACTATGCAAATTAAACATTTATTTCTCATAAGAGTTGATATCACACCTCATAAGTGAAATCTAATTTGGAGGAAGTGAAAAAGATGAGCATAGCTCAAAAAAAAAAAACCTAATTCTTTATCCATAAGGACAATTTTTATTCATTTATGGGCTGAATTTGCCCATAAATGCATTGTGAATGAGGTACTTAATCTTGAGCCTTCTTCACCTTCAATCTCCTTTTCTATTTTTTTCCCTTTTTGTTTCCAGATCTCACTGTTTTTTTTTTTTCTCCCACCCACCTTCCCACACATCTTCAGGCTATCAGTGTCCTTAAGTTTCCTGGACCCTCATCACATAATGCAAAGCCTGGTGTTAACTGAAGTCACTACATACCCTAGGAAAACAGGTCAGGTCAGCTTAAACACAAGGTTTGTAGAAAAATCTGGGTTTGAATTCTGTTTCTTTTCCTTAGTTTTCTAGATGTTCCTGAGCACATCACTTAAGGTCTATTAGCTTCATTTTTTTTTAAGTGTAAAATGAAAATATCTAAAATTACCAGTTGTTATAAATAAATTCCTGGAAGAGTGGAAATTTAATTAAATTGTAACTATTAAGAGAAAGAGAACACCCAGAAATTTCTCTAGTGGTAGATACCAGGACTTAGTAGTAGTCTATTAAAGGCTTATTTTTAGGAGAATTTTTCTTACTAGAATCCAGCTATCACCCTGAGATATAAGGAAATACCTAAATATCTTCTGAATTCAAAATACAAAGCCCACATCGATATAGCTTAGACAGTATATATTACAGTCGCATGATTTTAGACCTCATCATGTAATAGTCAGGAAACCACACAGTGAATTGGAGACACAGTCAATTTATAATGTGCAGTTCTAAAGTACTTTAAAATATCCATAAAATAACTTGTTTTGTTCACCTCCCACAAACAAGCATTAACGCATGGAAGGACTGTGGGAAGCATCCCTTGCTTTACAAAGCCAAAGTGAATTACTTATTCATGAACATTTCAGAGAAATGCCCAAATATTAATATTATCAAAACTGTTAAACCAATTCAATCAGTTCGGGTGAGATGAGGGTACAGCATAAAAAGTTTAATTCAGTTACAAACTAATTGGCCTAATACCAGTTAATACGGGGTTTCCTTTCTATAAGAGACACAGCCCAGAGCTCCAAATTAAAGTTCACCGTACTGTGACAGAAAAAAAAAATAACAAACTCATAAAATACTAGCAAACATTGTTATTAAAAATACATAGTTACAGTTTATGAAAGATTATGAGTGGAAGAATAAAAAGTTGACAACAAAATCTTATTCTTCTCTATTTGATCTTTTCTTTTTTCTTCTATTTTAATCAGAAATAACTCCAAACATCGGGAAATTCACCATTTTGGAAAACCATGGCTCATTACCCTGGTAGAGCATATTGACCTGTAACCTTTGAAGTTGTTTGTTGTGAAAACATCTCAGAGACCAAGCAATCCTGTCCTTATATCTACTTACTTCATAACTCTTCCACTCTCTTCCCCTATAATGTTCTGATGAGACTGACTTTATGTAAATGATACTAGTTACTGTAAACAAAGATGCTCCTATGTCAGTCGGCTACCGTTCCATTCTAAACACACACACACACACACACACACACACATTTACATTTTTAGAAAGGAGATAATCATATATATAATCTGATATATATATGCACACAAATATGTATATCAGAGGCATAGCTTCAAATCCTACAGAATAAGTTTATTCAGTTGTCATATAGCCTGCTATCTAGGAGAGGAATGTCTACTGGTTTATTTCCACAGCTGAAAAAAAAAGGAAAAACGAAAGCCCCTCCTTCCAATGTTTGTCATCTAAGTCCCAACTGTGCTGTAGCCTTTAACTGTGTAAGACAGCAAGACAGCACATTTTGTAGATTAAACCAATAAACTAGCAAACATAAAAGAAACAAATCTCATAATTGTGGATTTCAATTAAAGGAAGGGGGATCAAAGCAAACATTCTGCTTGAAATTACACAGCTGCTATCTATACAAAATGAGAAAAACGTCTAGAGCCTGCCATAATTTTGCAGAGGGAAAAAGCCACGCAGCAAAGCCTGCAGTAGGACAGATTGTCTATGCTCCTCACGCCCCAATCAGTAATACAGAAATATTGAGTTATAAATTCCTTGCCTCTCTCGATCTGAAAGCTCCCACCATCTGTGAAAGACAATTTGTAACAGCCTCAATATTAAGATTCAGTAAACAGACAATCACTCCCATTGTGCCAAGCAGTGGCTACATTTGGAGAAAAGCATAAAGCAAAACAATTAGTAACACCAAAACCCCTCCATTACAAATTACCCAGCCACCAAAACAGCTAGTTTCAATTGCAGAGTTTCCCGTTAACTGGAGAGGAATGCAGGAGATTGTGCAGATCTAGCTACCTCTGTGGCCCTGTACATAGGCCTCATCCTAATGCGGTGAATTATTATTGATGGCTGAGGCAGTTCTGCTCTGTTGGTGAACCAATAATGTCAAGGCAGTACCTGCAAGATTAATTATAGGAGAAAACAGGCTGAGGTTTCCCGGGACTGAGACATTAATATAGACTGAGCATTAGTTTCAGGGGACTCAACAGACAGCTGAGCAAACGCCTCAAACAACGTGATCCACACTAAATCCTGGCAGCTGCACCTTAGAGCACTTGGAAGTTTACAACAATTGTTTTTAACTGTGAGACACAAAGCATTATGTATAATAATAATTAAAACAATCCAAAAGTATGAAAGTGACAATCCTACCTGAGTTACAAATTCAACCTGAGCTGTACACTTGGCATAAATAGATGACATCATTTCACAAGAAAAGTTGGTACCACTTCTCTTTTTAAATGTCTTTGTCCCTGGAACATGTAAAATGTGTGCTTCTCATTCACTGTATTTTCTGGGATTTTGAGTAGGGTGACTCAAACTCTTCCTGGTTTGCTTGAGTGATTATTAAAACCACACACATTTTACTCTTAAACTGACGAGTTTGTATGATATGGTCACCCTAGTTATAAAGCATATGGAGCCTGAAGTATTTTCTCTCGGTGGCTAAAGTAATCTTTTACCTAAATATTTTATTTGCTTATGATATATTTTGTTGCCGATATTAACAGTAAAATTCATAAAGAGAAGCTGATGTGTGTCATTAAAGACAATGAAGGAATGGTTACATTTTTTTTTTCTTTTTTTTTTTTTGCGGTACGCGGGCCTCTCACTGTTGTGGCCTCTCCC
>NC_041224.1:111154016-111172690 GCF_002837175.3 Physeter macrocephalus | reverse complement strand
CTAGCCGCTCCGCGGCATGTGGGATCTTCCCGGACCGGGGCACGAACCCGTGTCCCCTGCATCGGCAGGCGGACCCTCAACCACTGCGCCACCAGGGAAGCCCAGGAATGGTTACATTTTTAACCTCAGTGAAATTCAATTCATGGCTTCCACTTAATTTTGCCAAATTAAATTTGCATAATATGCAATTATATCATATATATGTATACATACAAAACACATGCTCACATGAGCACTTACTTAGTTGTTACTCTATGCTAGAAAGCTATCAAAAGACTTTATATATGTATTCTTTTAATCTCTTTAATACATTTTAGTTCTATACATATTTTATTAATATTTACAGCTGAGAAAAATGATGCACAGACAAGTTAAGTTTCATAACCATAGTTAGAAGGTAAACAAAAGTGCTCAGATTCAAATCCAAAAAAACTCTAGCCTCAGTGTCCAGTCTGACCAGTAGACATGCTGTCTTGTAATATGTGCATGTGTGTATGTGTGTGTGCATCTGGCGTACACCAAAGAAAGTCAGAGGCTCATAACCATGTATTGCCGAATTTCTCATTGTAACTGGGAAGCTATTTTATATTTTAATACAGAAAAATTATCCCAAAATAATTTATGTTGTGAATTAATGCTACTCTCCACTTTCTCCCTATTCTAAGCAGCAATCATATGGAAAGTGATAAAGAAATCCAAAATAGATTTGATCTATTGTGTTAAAACTTCATGACTGCGTAGTATGTGATAGAAGTGAGTTATCAGGCATCTCCGCATGAGTAAAGACAAATGTCACTGTCAATCTTAAATAGACAGGAAGGAACACTCTGCTTGTGAAAGAACTTTAATTCCAAGTACCTGGATTGCATTCATATATATTATATATATATATATATATATATATATATATATATATATATATATATATAGATCACCTATCACTGGCACTCCTGTTGGGAGTGTTTCAGTAGAAAATTTAGAATTTAAAAAGGGCTTGCAATCTGAATCCATCACATAAGGTTTTACAGTTTAAGATAATTACAAATTATTAAAAATTAAATTTTAAATTTTAAATTATTAAATAAAATTTTATTCATGTTATTCTTTGGCACGAGTAAAACACAAGAACAGAGACCATGCCTTCTGCTAACCAGAGAAAATAAGGAACAAGCGTCTACCAATCCATTATATTCTTCCCTGGTTCCTAGGTTACATTCAAAAGAGTAAGTTAAGCAAGTGGTTTTGGAAGAAGCTCTAGCTCTTTTATTACTCCATAGTTCCACTTTCCTACAGAGAATTTCCAGGCCAGTTGATAAAACTATCCTCTTTCTATTGCTCTTCATCCCCAATATACTCCTCAGTTATTAAGCACACATTGTTTCAGGCACAGATCAACACTGGGCTAGATGCTTGGGTACTAAGATGAGTGAGACAGACCAGATCTCTGCCTGCGTAGTGCATATAGTCTTGTGAACAAGAGAAACAATAACTATGTAAATAAATACGTAACTGAGAGAGTTGCTTATTCTTTCTTTTTACTAGTAATACCTTAATGCTTTTTTTTCCTTTTACCTCAGTGTCATCTCTGACTTCTCTTATATTCCTCTGTAATCAGTAAGTAGGTCACCAAAATCTTCAGATTTGATATCTAAAATTTGAGGCAATATCCTCATGGTTGGTTCTCTTCCTTTCCTTTCCTATGAGATTTTCTATGATGAAAAGCATGTTTAATACATTTTTTAAATAAATAGCAGCTATGAAGTCTTTAGTATGGTTTTCTTGGACTTCTTTATTGTTTTTTTATATAGTTAGCTTTCTTAAATGAAATACATCTTCTGTTCTTACATTATTTTAGGTTGTTTCTCTTTAGTACTGAGTATGTGTCTTTATATTTGTGAGTATCTAAAATTTATATAAGGTTTTTAATTCAGGATTTTCTCTGTTTGAATCGTATTACTGTATTATTAAAATATGCTTTCAAATTTGGGATTCAGGTACAGTGTGTTGAAATAAGTTCACAGCACACCATCATCACTGGACTGTGCCAAAAACTCTCATTTTTTGTTGTTGTTGATTGGTTGGTTTTATTCACTTTATTTGGTGTTCCCCACTTGCATTCCCCTCTCACATACTCCATAGAAAGCCATTCTATAATGTTGAATATGGGAACGTTTTTGGTATATGTTCTTTTAAAACAGACATTTACATTCAGTGCTTGTATTTTAATTAACATAATAGAAATGTGTAATCATTTTCAAAATAATTCTCTTTTTGTTAGGTTTTGAAGATCCATGTATGTTGCCTTACCTATACCTAATCTCTTACTTTAACTGCTGGCTACTGTTCCATGGAGTATAGCCATCAAAGCTAACTATACACTTGCCTAATGAAGTACAACCTGCTACAACAAATCTCATGGTAAAAAACTAACTCTAACATATTTCCTCATACATACCTGTGTGATAGTGTCTTTGGATATATACCAAGTGGAATTTAAGTGGCATGGTTTATGGAAGGAAAGGGTTAACAGCAGCCTGTGATCAATTTTTTTCAACTATCTGGTTGTCTGAAACAGAAAGATGCCCTATTCAAATCATCTTGTAAACATATTAATATCTGGCCTTATGCAAAACACATAGTGATATTTTGTAGTGGGAAAGCCCTTAAGCTTGGAATATTTAAGAAGGCTCTATCAGTTTTCTAGGGCTTCCATAACACAATACCACAGACTGGGTGGCTTAACAGAAATTTATTTTTTCACAGTTCTGGAGACAAGAAGTCCAAGATCAAGGTTTCACAGGTCTGGTTTCTCCTGAGGCTTCTCTCCTCAGTTTACGGGTGTCTGCCTTCTTGCAATGTCCTCATGTGGTCTTTTCTCTGTTTTCTACATTCCTGGTGTCTCTTTGTGTGCCCAAATTTCCTCCTCTTATGAGAACACAAATAAGATTGGATTAAAGCCCACCCTAGTGGCCCTAAATTTAACATAATTAGTTTAATTTCATTTTAACTTAATTAGAGTTTTAAAGGCTCTATCTCCAAATATAGACACAGTTTGAGATACTGAAGGTAAGGATTTTAATATATGAATTTGGGAGGAACACATGTGAGCCCATACACAAACCCTGTCTGGTTCATCTAAATTGCTTACTGTAAATAGACCTGGCATAGCTCTTTAGAAAAATGTCATGTAGGCTAGATATTTTTCAGGGTATAAAATGGTAATATTTCATAACTTGCATAGCTTTTTTTGGTATAAGTGATGGTCCCCCACCAAGAATAGCTGAGAGTGCATATGCTAAATGTATGTCAGACACACTGTAAAATAAAAAGGAAGGACATGAGGAGTGTTGCTGACAGTCTTGGGTTTCTTCATACCTCTCCCACGCTTCACAATTATTCATGTCCTTGAAATTATTAGTAAAATGTGATGTTGAATGAGATCTCAGGTTCATGTGTGCCTTATTTATAAACTAATTCTTTACATTTTCTAACATATACAACTATGAAAACTGATGTATTACTCTATTTTGATGATTATGTCCGCATACAATCAGTCCTTCTATCTCTGTTTTCATAAAGATTTTAGAATCATAAAACTTAACATTTTTAATTTTAAAACAAATTGGGAACATATTAATCATATCCTTGTGCCAACTTTTTTAAACAACTCATTGCTATGTATTATTATTTCTTTGAATAAAAAAAAAAAGAGGGGGCTTCCCTGGTGGCGCAGTGGTTGAGAGTCCGCCTGCCGATGCAGGGTACACGGGTTCGTGCCCCGGTCCGGGAAGATCCCACATGCCGCGGAGCGGCTGGGCCCGTGAGCCATGGCCGCTGAGCCTGCGCGTCCGGAGGCTGTGCTCCTCAACGGGAGAGGCCACAGCAGTGAGAGGCCCGCGTACCGCAAAACAAAAAAAAAACAAAAAAAAAACAAACAACAACAAAAAAAAGAGATGTTGGAAGGCATTCAGGAAGCCAAAATACCTTGTAGTAGAGGAAATAATAATGATTAAAATCTTGAAAAAAGTGGAAGAAGGCAAAATGACATCCCTGAGAATGAGAGAGGAACTCAGGGATCAAGACTGGGTAGTAAAACAGTCAATTAATCATCTAGATAATTATTTTACTACATCAAGAAACAAACCTAGAATTAAACACACCACAGGGAAATTCTTCCCTTATTTTTCTCCATTTCATTAGCACTGAATTGTAAGAAGGAAAAATCAAGAAATCATGCACCATAAATAAGGATGTCCTTCCCAAACTTTCCTGTACTGTCAAAAGATTATCTAGATAGACTGTTAGCCTGCAGTTATAAACAAGATGCTTAAAGGACACCAGAGCAGCAGTTCAAAAGATTCAGTAAGTTTAAATATAGAGACTTAGAAAAAACAGCTGGAGGTTATATACTCCACTCAATAGGACTGTTGAACTACTAGTTCAAAAATTCAGTACACCAGCATTAGGTTTTTGCTGCTAATCTGCAAAAATTTAACAACTTAAAACACAACAAATACATTATTGCATTAAGAATACATTTGCCGCAAATAACAAATAATCTAAATGTCAGTGGCTTAAACATAACAAGGTTTCCCTGTTTTCTCATAATCGAAAGATATTCCTGCAGGTAGCAACCTGTATCCCAAGTAGACAGAAGAAGGAAAACAGAAGAAATTTGTGAAACTCTTCATCAGGGAGGCACTAAAACTCTCCCTGAATCTTCTTACAGAATTCCGCTTACATATCATTGGCTACAACACTATCACATGATAAAACTTTGCTGCAGGAGAAAGTTAAAAGGTACGTATTTTGAGCTGTACGTCTAGCTACTTCAAGTAGGATCTTTTTAGTGAGAAAAAAAGAGAATAGATATTGAGTAGACAACAAAGAGTGATTGCTAAAGTAATGACTCCAAGGCTTATCTACAGAGAAGCTGAATATTTGAAACAGCAGACCAGAGAACATATATTAGACTTGAGTTCTCTATATATTTATTTTAAATCAACATAACAAAAACTGTTTCTACAAAGCATATGGCTGTTAAATTGCTACCCATAAATATAAAATTTGTTTTATTCAAAACAGAAAAATTAATTGCACAGTATTTTTTCAAGAAATTTTAGCAAAAAATGCTATTTGTGATGTCTCTATTTCACAACACTGTGTACATACAATAACTAGCAGAAAATGTAAAGGGAGTCTGGGGTTTAAGCAAATCTCTGACTCACATCCCTTGCAGTGATCACAGAATCTTTATGTATGCCACCTTCTTATATAATTTTGACAATTACTGCTCCTACAAAGTAATCTCTCCTTTGCCTGAAATTTTTAACTTCCCTTGTTGCACTGATCTATTGTCACCTGGTGATATATTTATTGAGATTTCTTGTTGATTTAACTATAATATCAGATGTGTTTTATTCATTTATGTGCCCCTTTATCACTTATTCAATTTTCAGCATAGTAGATTCCTAACATATACCATATACTTATAGAATGAATGAATCTGATGAATACCAATGACCTCATTATTCCATAAACTTGTAATGTTTAGTGAATTTGTCTGAAATAATATTTCAACCCTAAACTCCATCTAGACCAACATTTGGTCTTATGGTGTGTGTGTGTATGTGTTGTTTTTACATTCTAGTGACATTGTATAAGCCAGGGATATCATGCAAATGTAAAGGAAATTATGAGATATTGTTGTTTTGTTTTGTTTTTAGTATACTTGGAATGAGAAAATTTGCATTTTCATATATGCTGAGAAATATGTAGTTTCTCTGTTCTAAAAGATAAGTCTCCTTTTGATGAGAGGGAAAATAAGCAAGTAACAATGCTAAATTTTCGTCCAAGTGATAAATTTTATTTTCTTTATATATCTGATTTATTCCAACTTCAACTTTTGGGGTAGGCATTATAATTATAATGCCCTTCCCTCAAAGATGTCTCAATTCCCATAATCTGCGACTGTGTTACTTTACATAGTAAAGGGAAATTTCCATATGTGATTAAATTAAACATCTTGCCTCTTGAGAGTACATCCTCAATTAACCGGTGGGCTCAGTGTAATCACAAGGGTCCTTACAAGAGGGAGACAGAAGGGTTAGAGTCAGAGAGAGAGATTTGAAGGTGTTACACTGTTGGCTTTGAAAATGGGGAAGGAGCCATGAGGAAGGTGACTTCTAGAAGCTGGGAAAGGCAAGGACAAATTCTCCCCTGAAGCCTTTAGAAGACAGCTCCACCAACACCTGGATTTTAGCCTAGTAAGACTCACCTTGGATTTCTGACCTCCAAAACTGTAAGGTAATGACTCATGTTGTTTTCAACCACTAAGTTTTTGGTGAGTTGTTAACAGCAGCAATAGGACACCAACACAATTCATTACCACAACTAATTGAAATGATCAATCTCTTTTGGATGACACTTCAGAGTCTTTATAGGTGAAGTGTCCAGTGTCTCAAAATCCTGCCTCATCCCACTTAGTCTCAAAATACATGGGGTGACTTACAGTGTTTTTATAACACAGAGTTAAAAGGGACCTTGAGACTGTGCAGGTTCAGTGGCTCCTATATCTCTGGTCAACTTTGTTCTTTTCCTGATTTTACTGCAATTATTGGACTATTAGTCTTTCACCATTAAATATAATGTTGACTGTAGGGGTTTTTTGTAGAACTTGTTTATCAAGTTGAAGGAGTTTCCTTCTATTCCTATTTTTCGGAGAGTATTTACCATAAATGGGTGTTGAAATTTTTCACATGATTTTTTCTGCATAGATTGATATATAATCATGTGATATTTTTACCCTATTAATAAAGTAGATGATATTAAATAATTTTTGAATACTGAACCAGCCATGCATTCCCAGAATAAATCCTGTGAGTCATGGTGTAAAATTGTTATCTATTGCTGAATTGTATTTGTTAATATTTTGTTAAACATTTTGTGTCTATATTCATAAGTCATATTATTCTGTAGGGATTGGGGCAAACCTTTTTTGTGTGGTATCAGGTATTAGGATAATAATAACTTAAAAAAATCAATTAAGAGGTGTTTCCTCATCTTGAAATATCTGAAAGAGTTTGTGTAGAATTTCTATTGATTTTTTAAAAGTTTTTGTAAAATTCATTATAGAAGCCATCTGGACCTGGAGATTTCTTTTTCAGAAAGTTTTAAATTACAAATCTAATGCCTTTATAGTGATATGGCTATTCAAATTATCTGTTTTATTTTAGATGATTTGTCATAGAGTTTTTCAAAGAACAAGTCCATTTTGTCTAAGTTGTCAAATGTATGTATTTTAGCATTCATTGTATTTCTTTTTTTAGCCTTTTGATGTCTGCAGGGTCTGTACTGATGTCCTATTTTTGATATTGATAATTTTTTCTTCTTTTTGTTTTTCAGTCTTGCCAGATGTTTGTGAATTTTATTGACCTTTTCAAATAATGAAGTCTTTATTGCATTGACTATTGCTTATTTTTCTATTTTCGATTTCATTGATATATTTATTATTTTCTTCCTTCTGTTTGCTTTGGGTTTGTTTCACTCCTCTGTATTTGTATTCTTGAAGTGGGAGTGTAGGTGCTTTATTTGAGACTTTTCGTTTTTCCTAATGTCTGCATTTACTGCTATACATTTCCTTCTCAGCACTGATTTGGCTATGTGCCACAAATTTTGGCATGCTGTCTTTTCATTTTCATTCCTGTCACTGTATTTTTCTAATTTCTCTTGATACTTCTTCTTTAACCCACAGATTATTTAGATGTGTATTTTAGCTTCTAAGTATTTGGAAAATTTCCTATTATCTTTCTGTTATTGATTTCTAGTTTGATTCCATTGTGATTGAAGAACATACTCTGTGATTTCTGTCCTTTTCATTTTTGAGGAATTAAAAAAAGTGTTTCAGGTTCTCATCTATGTTTGGATATGTTCTCTGAGCACTTGAAATTAATGTATATTCTCCTGTAGTTGGGTAGCATGTTCTAGAAATTGTTATTATATCTTGTTAGATGATGTTGTTGAGTTTTTATATATACTTGCTGATATTCTGTTTAGTTAACCTATAAATTGTTCAGAGTGTTGAATTCTCCAACTATAATTGTGGATTTATTTCTCCTTTCAGTTTGATCAGTTTTTGCTTAACATATTTTGCGGCTCTGGTATTTGGTGCATACACTTTTACAGTGTCTATATCTCCTTGGTAGATTGAACCTTTTATCATTATATAGTGTACCTATCTGTCTCTGGTAGTTTATTTTTTAATTTTTTGCTCTGAAATTTATTTTATCTAATATTATAGCCACTATTATTTTCCTTTGATTCAAGTTCACATTATATATTTTATCCATCCTTTTACTTTCAACCTGTATATAGCATTATACTTGAAACAAGTTTTTTCTTGACAGAAGATAATTGGGTCACATTTTTTAATTCACTCTGCCAATCTGTCTTTTATTTGGGGAATTTAAACCATTTACTTTTAATGCAATTGTTGATGAGTTTGGTCTTAAGTCTGTCGTTTTATTTTTTCTGTTCCTTCTTTTATATTTGTTTTCTTTTCCCTGATTTTACGGTGGTTACTTTAACGCATTTTTAAAATTCCATTTCTATTTATCTATATCTTCATATATTTATAACCTTCCTTGTATAGGCCTCTTTGTGTTTGCTCTAGATATTGCATCATATGTACATAAATTACCTCAGTCTACTGATGTAACCATTTACTAGTTCAGATGAATTATAGAAATTTTATGTTTGTTTACATCTTTACTCTCCCTCATTTACAGTATAATTTTTAAAAATATTTCTTCTACATACATTTAGAACAAAATCAATCAGTATTATAATTTTTGATTTAATGTCAACAATAATTTAGAGAACTCATGAGAAGAAAGGTATACTGTATTTACCAAAATTTTTGCTTACCCTTTTCTTCCTTTCTTATAGTATTCAATACATGTTTCCTTCTTTTTTTGCTTCATTTCTTTTTAGAGAAATTTCTTAATCCACTCGTTTAGAAGATCTGTTGGTGACATATTCTCTTAGTTTTTAATTATGTGAAACTATCTTCATTTCCTTTTCATTACAGAAGGGTATTTTCACTGGGTATAGGATTCTGAGTTGATAATTCTTTTCTTCCAATACTTGAAAAAAATGCACCCATTCTTTCTGGACTCTTGTTGCTGAAGAAAAATTGCTCTCATTCTGATTGTTTTTTCTCTATGTCATTTAAAATGTTATTTCAGAAGTTTAAAAATGATATATCTTGGTGGCATTGATGTCATTAGATATGGTGTATTATTAAGCTTTTAAAATCTGTGTGTTTATGTCTCTTGCCAAATTTGGGAAGGTTTCCCCTATTTTTACTTCAATTTTTCTGCCCCAGTCTGTTCTCTTGTTCTCCTAGGACTCCAATAACACAAAATTTAGATCTTTTCCTGCAGTCCCACAATGGCTGCATGATTTCTATTGTTCTCTCTCCAGGCTCTGATCCATTTTTCATACCACTTCATTCTACTATTGAGCCCATTCGCTGCCCTTTTTATCCACTGCCCTTTTTATTTTGGCAATTTAATTATTTATTTCTAAAATTCCCATTTGGCTCTCCTTTTTACCTTCTATTTCTCCACAGATATGTTTTATCTCTTTGCTGAGGCATTCTACTTTTATTATTTGTTTCAAGCATGTTTGCAATTGCTTGTTGAAGCATGTTTATCATGGCTGTTTTAAATATATTTCAGATAATTTTGATATTTCTGTCATCTCAGTGTGGGCATCTGTTGATCATCTTTCTTCATTACGTTTGATATCTTCCTAGTTCTTGGCATGATGAGTAATTCTTGACATTCTTGACATTTTTGTATTAGGTTTTGAAACACTGGATCTTTTTTAAACTTTCTGTTTTAACAGGATTTCTGTGACACTGCTCCAATAGAGGAGGGGTTGAGTAAAATTTCATTACTGCCAGATATAAATAGAAGTCCAGGTTCCCCATTCATCCTCCATTGATACCCAAGAAGTGGGCTCTTTGTTACTGTTAGGTGGGCATGGGAGTTCTGGCTCCTCACATGTACCTCACTGACATTGTCATGCAAATTTCTTTGTTATCACTGTGATATGGTGAAATTCCTGATTCTCCAGTAGGCCTCATCTGATTCCACCTCAGGACAGAGGGGGAGGGGCACCTCATTACTCTTTCTCCTCTATTCAGTCTATCTCTGCCTTTTATTAGTAATTTTAGCACATTTATAATTAATTTATTTTTGGATACTGCTGGGATTAAACCTATGATTCTTTTTCTGTTTTCTTTTTTTTTTCTTTCTCCTGTTCTATGTGTTGTTTTTTGTTTTTGTTTTCGTTTTTTTTTTTTTGATCTTTTCCTTTTGGCATACTTCTCATTTTGTCACACAGAATGTGAGAAGACATACAACCAAGGGTCAAAATTTTATTAAATTAATGTTTCTGAAGATTCATGAAAGGCTTCAAATTGAAACCTCCATATATTTTTTCTCTAATTGTGTGTGGCTTCCAAGAATGTATTGACAACTATTACAGTTTGGTGCCACTATCTTGATATCAGTAGTTTTATCCACCATTGCTATTGTATTGTCAGTGTGATTGTCAACTCAATGAGACAGACAAATTATGTCTTAGTAGTACTATAAAAATAATGTTGACCTCCCAGTCTTCCTATAAGCATATTGGAGATTAGGGGTATTCATAGAGTACATTTTGAGAATTGCTGTTATATACCAATGGAAAAATCCAATGAACTAATGTATATGCAATGATACAGCTGGATCTCACAGACATTCTGCTAAGCAAAAGATACCAAACAAAAAAATACATACTACAATTACATTCAGAAAAATTCAAAATATATAAAACTAATATTATGAAAATGAAGTCAGAATTATGGTTACTTTTGGAGATTGTAATGACTGGGAGGTAGCACATAAAGTTTCTTAAGTGCTATTAATATTCTATTTCTTGATCTAGGTTAGAGATCTGGTTGAAGTTACATATGTGTGCTCACTTTTGTGATTATCAATCAAACTTCATAATTGTGATTTGAACTTATTTTTACTGTTTGTATATAATATTTCTGTAAAAAGTACATAAAACTGAAATTTAATGTTTTAATTTCCTGTTACATTATTTTTCAACAGGGATTTTAGGACATGATCTAATCAGCAGACTGGAAAATAGGGGGTTCATTTTGTCTATAAAGTCTTGCAGGTTTTCAATAAACTCTGATCATATAATAACTACTGTCTGGCTCTTTTATGTTTTTTTCTGGTTACTATTTAAGTAGTCACTGCTAGAATTAATTTCCAGAATTCTTTTTGTGTGTGACTATCTCTACAATCAAGCCTTAAAATGTGTATACAATACAATCAGTGATTTCTCCATAAATTATATAGTTACTTTAACATTATTCTGTAATTATCTGTTTGATATTTCTCTCTCCCACTACAATATGTTCCTAAAAGTTAATGAAATCTTATTCCTATTTGTATCTCTAGTGTATGGCATGATATTTGGTATATAGATGTTATATTAATTTGCTAAGTTTACAGTTGCTGCTGTAACAAAATACCACAGACTGGGTGGCTGAAACAGTAGAAATTAATTTTCTCACATTTGTGGAGGCTGAAAGTCTACAATCAGGTGTTGGCAGGGTTGGTTTCTTCTGAGGCCTGTTTCCTTGGATTGCAAATGTCTGCCTTCTTGCTGTGTCATCACATGCTCTTTCCTCTATGCATGTACATGTTTATGTCTAATCTCCTTTTCTTATGAGGACACCAGGTATACTGGATTAGGGCCCACCCATATGACATCATTTTATCTTAATTACCTCTTTAAAGGCCTTATCTACAAGTACCACCAGCCACGTTCTGAGACATTGGGGATTAGAACTTCAACACGTGAATTATGGGGGGCATAATTTACCCTATAACAGATGTATTCAAAAAACGGATATGTGCATAATTGTGACATAAAGGAATGAGTACTGAAATAATAAGGAAAATAAATTATGATGTTTTCTTGCCATTAATTGATATTTAGTTGAGCAAACCATTTTTGACCTAATAACCAACTGGAGTATTAAATGGTTTTAGTTGCTTACTTTTCCACTTCTGTTTAACTATGTGTATATAAAGCACTATAATTTACTTATACAGCAAAATTATTTACACAGAGCTTCCAAATTTTTAATTGATCAACTTATTATAATAAATATTGCTTTAAACAAATAAATCAGACAAAAAAAACAAAATATACTTTGTGACATAGGCCAACATTATCTGTTCCAAATAACATTAATACACATGTACAAAACTTGTGCTAGAAATTTTCATTGCTTAGGAATTTTGAAATACATTATAGTAACATTTAATTTTAATGTGTATTGATTATTTATAAGCTGTTAAATTTTATTTTTAGATTTCTACAGAGATGTAAATAATTATAAAACTTTGTAAAGAAGTGTAGGCATAGACAAAAAAAATTTTGAAGTTGGCAATATTTATTTTTTATTGTCTTCTAATTTTCCTTCTCCTCCTTAAGAAGCATTAAGAATCTCTTAAGGTGAGACAAGAATTTAAATTATCAAAAGACAGGAAGAAAAACAATTAACTCATTCAATCAACTGGATGAGTCCTTGAATACACCAGGGAAGATTATCAAGCTTATTATATTTAGACAGTAAAAGTTCCAAAGTAAGAGTGCAATAGAAAATTTTGTTGCAAAAAAATAATTTCAAATAGAGCTTGACTATAAACTGGTTATGTTCTTCAAACTGTTTATATACTGAAAGGTGGATCTTACACCGCATAATATCTGACATTTCACTAGTCAATATTTTTTTAAAAAAGGACTCTGTGGATGATGATGATGATTTCCCCTTGTTCTGAGCAAAGGAAAGAGTACAAATTTATGTCTCATTATGCAACATTAGACAGCACTATAATAAGCTGATATTATATTAATATTTTCTTTTATCCCATCATGTCATGCTTCTCAAATGTCTTTAAAATATAATTAAGAATATCTTTTTTTAAAACTTAGATTGTCCTTGCTTAAGCATTTGGATTTCAGAGAAACATTGTACCATTTGAGTTAAACATGTTTCATTTTTATTTAAAATGACATTTCATTTTATACATATATGATATTTTGAGGCTAATCTTAATGAATGTTTCAGTTATGGTCTAATAAAGAGATAGAAACCACAAAATAATTTAAACATGTAACAGGGAAAGTAATATGAAGAATTAATAATTATAACTGCAGTGATGAAGAATTGGCAAAGAGAACTCTAAATAACAGGAATAGTAGATATTGTTGCAACAAAAGTTCTTTAGAACCATCTGCCTCGGTGCCTTGGGCTGAAACCTTAAGTGCTACCATCCCTGACCATGACTCCTCAATGTCTCCAAACAGAATTGTTAGCCTCCAACTCCACCTATTCAAACTCTTCTTATTAGAATTACACAAAATGCTTTCTGCTTCCTTGAACAATTTCTTTTTAAAAAAAAAGAAATTTATTTATTTTATTTATTTATTTTTGGCTGTGTTGGGTCTTTGCTGCTGCGCGTGGGCTTTCTCTAATTGCGGTGAGCAGGGGCTACTCTTCGTTGCAGTGCACGGGCTTCTCATTGCAGTGGCTTCTCTCGTTGCAGAGCACGGGCTCTAGGCATGTGGGCTTCAGTAGTTGCAGCACGTGAGCTCAGTAGTTGTGACTCACGGGCTTAGTTGCTCCGCGGCATGTGGGATCTTCCTTGACCAGGGCTCAAAACCATGTCCCCTGCATTAGCAGGCGGATTCTCAACCACTGCGCCACCAGGGAAGCCCCCTTGAACAATTTCTGATTAATATTACATAAGAAGCCAAGTCACTCATGCTCCAGTTGGAACTTTCAACTCTCTAGGCCTGTTACCCAACACTAAAGACTGGAATTCCTTAGTCATGATCTTGAGGAATCCATCTTCTATCTCCAGATATTTGATCCCTTCTTTCCTGAGTTGAATATTTAAGTATTTTCTTGGTTTACTCATTTATTGCAGCACATCAGCCAGAATCTTTTCGAAAAAGGTACACAGGAGATATTCATTTGTTGTTGTTTGTTTTTGCCCTTTGCAAGTAGGAAAAAATTTTACTCTTTTTATTGTTAAATCGTTTAGTTACAAAATTTGATGTAGGAATCCTATTGCTGCATGTAATTCTAAATTTCAGTTTAATCTATCCTGTGTATGTCTCCTAATTATTTTATTTGTTTTTATATGTCCTCCCAGAATCTCTTTAGCATTTTCTCTTTGTCCCTAGAGTTTCAAAACTGCACAATGGTATGCCTTTGTGCACAGCCACTTCTTTGAGGTAAAATAGATATTCAGCAAAATTCTCCAATTTTAAGTGTATAATTATACAAGATTTGGCAAACATATAAAATCATGTAACTAACTCTCGCAATTAAGAATTAGAACATTTTGATCACTCCATTCTGTTACCATTGTCTTAACCTTCCTAGAATTTCCCGTAAGTACACAGGCTTTTGTGTCTGGATTATTTAACTTAGAATCATGTTTCTGAGATTTGTCCAAATTGGTTTTTTTAACAGTTGTTTTTTTCCTTGCTGTTGCTGAGTAGTATTCTATTATTATATGCATATACCAAGTTTCCTTATACATTCACAAGTTGATGTGCATTTGGGTGGTTTCCAGTATTTTGGATTTATATTTATTTTGAATAAAGTCACCATGCACTTTACATACACATCTTTGTGTACACATATATTTCCATTTCTCTTAGATAAATACCTAGGAGTAGATGACAGTTTAACTTTAGAAGATGCTATCATTCTGCTTTCCAATGTGGCAGTGTCATTTTTTTTTATTCCCACCATTATACTGGAAATCAATGGCCTTTTAAACCAGAAAATTCATACCTTTTTGTTTGGGGGAATTTTGTTAAAGACTGTCCTGGATAATTCCCTTTTTTAATCTATTTTCTTCTGCCAAACTCCCATTAATTATTTTGTGTGCAATAAGAGGAATATGTTAATATTGAGGTATATATATAGATATAAATTTGGATATAAAGACATAGAAATTTATACATATATATACTTACATTTGGTAATAACATGTATATTACATTTTATTGCATTTTCAAAATTCCAATGTTATTTTATAATGGTATTTTCTTTTTGATGTATTTTTAAAGGCATTTACTTAAAATGAGAATAAAATGGCTATACTCTACTTCAGAATGAATAAAAACAACTCAGTAACAAAGCCATTTTCATAGAAGAAATATCAAACTTCATAAACAAACGGATTAAAGCATCTTCTTTAGAGTTGTGCTTAATGAGAGGTTGGGGAATTAAATACAGAATTTCCATTAAAATGACTGAGAAATTGTGCATGTAGTTTCCTACTTGCCTTGATGAATATTCTGACCTTCTTACTGAATTTTTAAAAAGGGAGTAATTCCATAGTTTAAAGAGTACCTGGAAATCTTGTCAACAAAAACATTCTTACATATTAAGTACAAGTGTTTATAAGTATTTTTGACATTCAAGATGACAACAGGTGTAACTGTTTTACATTTCATTCCTATATGTCTTCTTGCAATAGTGTAAAATGTTACATTATTTTTTTCCATTAAATTTAAGAAAATTTAGTACATTGTTATTTTACTTCCTTGGTGAAAAGAGTCATATTTTTCTAGCAGAAAATTGATTCCTGGCAAACAATGTGCTAGACATTTATGACACAAAAAGGATTAAGAAAGAAAAAATTGTATTTACCGCATTTCTTCTTTACTTTCCTAGGGGAAATGTAAAGTTCCTGACACCCCAGTCTCACACACCAACATTTAATATGTAGCTAGCTTATTTTAAACTTTTGTCGACACAATGATGTTTAAAAATAATCCATGGACTTAATCAATTTATCACAGCTTTTATAGATGACATGGTTAAACTGAAAAGTTTGATCAAAGTTTGGTGCAAGCAAGGAAATAACAAAGATTAGAGCAGAAATAAGAGAAATAAAGACTAAAATGAAAATAGAGAAGATTAATAAAACTAAGAGCTGGTTCTTTGAAAAGATTTTAAAAATTGACAAGCCTTTATCTAGATTCATCAAGAAAAAAAGAAAAATAACTCAAATAAATAAAATCAGAAATGAGAGATGTTACAACTGATACCACAGAAATGCAAAGAATCATAAGAGATTACTATGAACCATTATATGCCAACAAACTGGACAACATAGAAAAAAATTAACTCCTAGAAACACACAACCTACCAAGACTGAATCATGACGAAATAGAAAATACGAATAGACTAATTATTGGTAAGGAAATTGAACCAGTAATCACAAACCTACCAACAATCAAAACTCCAGGACTCGATGGCTTCAGTGGCGAATTCTACCAAACATTCAAAGAATAATCAATAATAATCACTCTCAAATTCCTCAAAAATAAAAGAGGAGAGAACTCTTGTAAAGTCATTTTATGAGGCAAGCATTACCTTGATACTAAAACCAGACAAGGACACCACAAGAAATTTATAGACCAATATCCCTCATGAACATAAATATAAAAACCCTCAACAAAATATTAACAAATCAAATTCAATAATAAATTCAAAGGATCATACACCATGATCAAGTGGTGTTTATTCCAGGGATGCAAGGATGGTTCAACATGTGCAAATCAGTCAGTGTGATAAAATACATTACCAAAATGAAGTATAACAATTATATGATCATCTCAATAAATGCAGAAAGAGCATGTGACAAAATTCAACATTAATTTATGATAAATCTCTCAACAAAGTGGGTATAGAGGGAATATACCTCAACATAATAAAGGTCACATATAATAAGCCCACAGCTAATATCATACTCAAAATGTGAAAAGTGGAAAGCCTTTCCTCTAAGCCTAGAAACAAGACAAGTTTGTCCACTTTCACTACTTTAAATAAACATAGTATTGGAAGTCCTAGCCAGGGCAATTAGGCAAGAAAAAGAAATAAAAGGCATCCAGTTGGAAAGAAAGGGGTAAAACTGTCACTATTTGTAGATGATATATTATATATAGCGTACCCTAAAGAATCCTTCAAAGAAAACTGTTAGAATTAATAAATGAATTCAGTAAGGTTGTAAGATACAAAATCAATACACAAAACTCTGTTGTGTTTCTGTACACTAATAATGAACTATCAAAAGGAGACATAAAACAATCCCATTTACAATTGTATCAAAAGAATAAAATACCTAGGAGTAAATTTAATCAAGGAGGTGACAAACATCTATACTTAAAACTGCAAGTATTAGTGAAAGAATATGAAGATGACACAAATGGAAAGATATTCCATGCTCATTGATTAGAAGAATTAATATTATTAAAATATCTTACTATCCAAAGCAATCTACAAATTCAGTACAATCTCAAAATTCCAGTGGTACTTTTCAAACAAATAGAATGAATAATCCTAAAAATTGGTATGGAATCATAAAAAAAAAAAAAGCCAAAGCAGTCTTGAGAAATAAGAACAAAGCTGGAGGGATCATGCTCTCTTTTTGCAAACTATATTCCAAAGTTATAGTAATTAAAATAGTATGGTATGGCATAAAAAACAGGCATGTAGATTGATGGACAGAATTGAGGGCCCAGAAATAAATCTATGCATATATGGCTAATTAATTAACAACAAAGGAGCCAAGACAATTTAGTGGGGAAAGGACAGTTTTTTCCAAAATTCTGTTGGGAAAACTGGACAGTCACATGCAAAAGAATAAAACTAAACCATCGTACACTATACACAAAAATTAACTCAAAATGTTTTAAATACTTGATTGTAAGACTTTAAACAAGAAAACTGTTAGAAGAAAACAGGTGATAAGCTCCTTGACATAGGTCTTGGCAACAATTATTTTTAATTTGACAGCAAAAGGAAAAGAACAAAGCAAAAATAAATAAGTGGGAAAATATCATACTAAAAAGGTTTCTGCATAGCAAAGGAAACCATCAACAAAATGAAGAAAAGCAAGAAGAACTACAATCCTGCAGCCCGTGGAAAAAAAACCACATTCACAGAAAGATAGACAAGATGAAAAGGCAGAGGGCTATGTACCAGGTGAAGGAACAAGATAAAACCCCAGAAAAACAACTAAGTGAAGTGGAGATAGGCAACCTTAGACATGTTTAACAAAGACCTAGAAGAATTAAAGAACAAACAAACAGAGATGAACAATACAATAACTGAAATGAAAAATACACTAGAAGGAACCAATAGTAGAATAACTGAGGCAGAAGAATGGATAAGTGACCTGGAAGACAGAATGGTGGAATTCACTGCTGCGGAGCAGAATAAAGAAAAAAGAATGAAAAGAAATGAAGACAGCCTAAGAGACCCCTGGGACAACATTAAACGCAAAAACATTCAAAATATAGGGGTCCCAGAAGGAGAAGAGAGAGAGAAAGGACCTGAGAAAATATTTGAAGAGATTATAGTCGAAAACTTCCCTAACATCGGAAGGAAATAGCCACCCAAGTCGAGGAAGCACAGCAAGTCCCATACAGGATAAACCGAAGGAGAAACACGCCGAGACACATAGTAATCAAATTGGCAAAAATTAAAGACAAAGAAAAATTATTAA
>NC_041224.1:111152890-111153454 GCF_002837175.3 Physeter macrocephalus | reverse complement strand
ATAGACTTTAAAATAAAGAATGCTACAAGAGACAAGGAAGGACACTACATAATAATCAAGGGATCAATCCAAGAAGAAGATATAACAATTATAAATATATATGCTGCACAAATAGGAGCACCTCAATACATAAGTCAACTGCT
The DNA here is from genome assembly GCF_002837175.3 of Physeter macrocephalus. Taxonomy (NCBI): domain Eukaryota; kingdom Metazoa; phylum Chordata; class Mammalia; order Artiodactyla; family Physeteridae; genus Physeter; species Physeter macrocephalus. The sequence goes on along the minus strand of NC_041224.1, from coordinate 111,153,311 downwards.
AACAACAGCTATAAAAGAGGAAATCGACAGTAACACAATAATAGTGGGGGTCTTTAACACTTCACTTACACCAATGGACAGATAATACAAAATGAAAATAAATAAGGAAACAGAAGCTTTAAATGACACAACAGACCAGATAGATTTAACTGCTATTTATCGGACATTCCATCCAAAAACAGCAGATTACACTTTCTTCTGAAGTGCACACGGAACATTCTCCAGGATAGATCACATCTTGGGTCACAAATCAAGCCTCAGTAAATTTAAGAAAATTGAAATCATATCAATCATCTTTTCTGACCACAACACTATGAGATTAGAATGAATTACAAGGAAAAAAACGTAAAAAACACAAACACATGGAGGCTAAACAATACATTACTAAATAACCAAGAGATCACTGAAGAAAGCAAAGAGG
>NC_041224.1:111121499-111151442 GCF_002837175.3 Physeter macrocephalus | reverse complement strand
TACAAATTGGAAAAGAAGAAGTAAAACTGTCACTGTTTGCAGATGACATGATACTATACATACAGAATCCTAAAGATGCCACCAGAAAACTACTAGAGCTAATCAATGAATTTGGTAAAGTTGCAGGATACAAAATCAATGCACAGAAATCTCTTGCATGCCTATACACCAATGATGACAAATCTGAAAGAGAAATTAAGGAAACACTCCAATTTACCATTGCAACAAAAAGAATAAAATACCTAGGAATAAACCTACCTAGGGTGACAAAACACCTGTATGCAGAAAAGTTTAAGACACTGATGAAAGAAATTAAAGATGATTCCAACAGATGGAGAGACATACCATGTTCCTGGAGAGAAAGAATCAACATTGTATAAATGACTATACTACCCAAAGCAATCTACAGATTCAATACAATCCCTATCAAATTACCAATGGCATTTTTTACAGAACTACAAGAAAAAATCTTAAAATTTTTAGGAAGAGAGAAAAGACCCTGAAGAGCCAAAGTAGTCTTGAGGGAAAAAAACGGAGCTGGAGGAATCAGACTCCCTGACTTCAGACTATACTACAAAGCTACAGTAATCAAGACAATATGGTACTTACACAAAAATGGAAACATAGATCAATGGAAGAAGATAGAAAGCCCAGAGATAAACCCATGCACCTATGGTCAAATAATCTATTGACAAAGGAGGCAAGGATATAAAATGGAGAAAAGACAGTCTCTTCAATAAGTGGTGCTGGGTAAACTGGACAGCTACATGTAAAAGAATGAATTTAGAACACTCCCTAACACCATACACAAAAATAATCTCAAAATGGATTCAAGACCTAAATGTAAGACCGGACACTATTAAACTCTTAGGGGAAAACACTGGAAGAACACTCTTTGAAATAAATCACAGCAAGATCTTTTTTGATCTACCTCCTAGATTAATGGAAATAAAAATAAACAAATGGGACCTAATGAAACTTCAAACCTTTTGCACAGCAAAGGAAACATTAAACAAGACGAAAAGACATCCCTCAGAATGGGAGAAAATATTTGCAAACAAATCAACAGACAAAGGATTAATCTCCAAAATATATAAACAGCTCATGCAGCTCAATATTAAAGAAACAAACAACCCAATCCAAAAATGGGCAGAAGACGTAAATAGACATTTCTCCAAAGAAGACATACAGATGGCCAAGAAGCACATGAAAAGATGCTCAACATCACTAATTATTAGAGAAATGCAAATCAAAACTCCAATGAGGTATCACCTCACACCTGTTAGAACGGGCATCATCAGGAAATCTACAAACAACAAATGCTGGAGAGGCTGTGGAGAAAAGGGAACCCTCTTGCACTGTTGGTGGGAAAGTAAATTGATACAGCCACTATGGAGGTTCCTTAAAAAACTAAAAATAGAATTACCATACAATCCAGCAATCCCACTACTGGGCATATACCCATAGAAAACCATAGTTCAAAAAGACACATGCACCCCAATTTTCATTGCAGCACTATTTACAATAGCCAGGTCATGGAAGCAACCTAAATGCCCATTGACAGACGAATGGTTAAAGAAGTTGATGTACATATATACAATGGAATATTACTCAGCCATAAAGAGGAATGAAATTGAGTCATTTGTTTAGACGTGGATGGATCTAGAGACTGTCATACAGAGTGAAGTAAGTCAGAAAGAGAAAAACAAATATCGTATATTAACGCATGTATGTGGACCCTAGAAAAATGGTACAGATGAACCGGTTTGCAGGGCAGAAGTTGAGACACAGAGGTAGAGAACAAACATATGGACACCAAGGGGGGAAAACCGCTGTGGGGTGGGGATGGTGGTGTGCTGAATTGGGCGATTGGGATTGACATGTATACACTGATGTGTATAAAATTGATGATTAATAAGAACCTGCTGCATAAAAAATTAAATAAAATAAAATTCAAAAATTTTTTTAAAAAAATGAAGTAATCTGGGCTTCCCTGGTGGTGCAGTGGTTGAGAATCCGCCTGCCGATGCATGGAACAGGGGTTCGTGCCCCGGTCTGGGAAGACCCCACGTGCCGCAGAGTGGCTGGGCCCGTGAGCCATGGCCGCTGAGCCTGTGCATCCGGAGCCTGTGCTCCGCAGCGGGAGAGGCCACAGCAGTGAGAGGCCCACGTACCCACAAAAAAAAAAAAAAAAAAAAAGAAAAAATGAAGTAATCTGAATGGGAGAAAATATTTGCAAATCATGTGTCTGATATATATTATTGAGATGATTTGCCCCACAGGATGAGAGGGGAAAATTCAAATTCTTATAATCATAGCTTATACCTTTAAGGGAAAAAAAGTATAATTTTTGTAACATTAACATAATGTTTTTATTAAAATATGTAATAGCTAAGTTATAAGTTTAAAATTATTGTATATATTTGGGCTGGTTGTTTCAAAGCAACTTTGCCAAAAATTTCCCTTGCTGTTACGAATCTTCATTATCAAATGGAAACATATATATATATATATATATTTAGCCTACAACCTCTTTTACATCTTTCTATCCTGTGTTGAAAGAATATGCCATTTTAATTTCATGTTTCTATAAACATCAACTCCAGATATTTATAAAGTCTATAATATATAAACATACTGTCTAAATGCAAATTAATAAGAAAAAATTAACCTTAATCTCACTTTACATATCTAATGTTTTAAAATTTTGTCAGAATTTATCGATATTTTGATATTATGTATCTATTACAATATATGAGGAAAAAATAGTTTCTCAAGCTTATGGGAATGATAATTCATTCATTGACTTAGATTACACATTAGCTTAATTTTTGTACATCTTAACATCTTGCACTGTTTCTTAGCTTCTTTTCTCTTACTGTCTCATAGCCATAAAGTTGTTGTTTTGGAAAAAAACAGATTTCACTGGATCTCATAATTTATTTTGCATAAGAAACACCAAGTGAATTTATTAAAATATAGATTCCTGGTTGTGGCAACCAGAAATCAAAGTTTTAATAAAGCCCTAAATTGACTGTGATATAGATCGTCTATATAGTACAATCTGTGAAACATGTTCCTCGAGGGTTGAGAAGGGGAAAAAAAGAAAGCAGTTATTCCCACAAATCAAAAAGAAAAATACAAAAACTGACAAAATGGAATGGAAGATGGCAATACATATGAATAGGCAATTTACAGAGAAGAAACCTGAAAGTAGAACAAGATATAAAGAGATTTTCAAATAAATTATGGGTTAGAGACATAATAAATAAATAAAGCAACAATTAAATATCACTATATACCAGACTGGTTAAGAACTAAATGCTGAATAATGTCAATATTCAAGGGGCTATGTGGATATGGAACCCAGAGTCCTGCTGGTTGGATGAAAGATTGGTACACTTGCTTGTGAGAGGAAACTGGCAGCTCTTAGTTAAATTAAATGTACACACACTTTGATCTAGCAGTTTTTCTCCTGGACAGACATAGTCCATAAGGAAACATGTATAAGGATGTTCACTTATCTGTCAGTAGCAGGGAGAGAGATATTATCTTCATCCCTTTTTTGGGATATTGTACATACAAGATGTGGTAGATGCACACCATGCTGCTGTCTGTAGATGTAAGAGACCAGATATTCACAGTAAATAAGACAGACCTTAAACATAGCACTAAGAAAAGAAAGCACAGAACAAAATTTACAATATGTTGTTACATAAACTAAAATACATCAAAAACAACATACACATTTTGTAAGAACATAAACAGACCAAAGGATTACACTAGCTATATCAGAATGGTTGTCCACAGAGGGAGGGAAATGGGAGAGAGATACGGGAATAAAACAAAATAAATCATTTAAAAAGTAAGAGAAGGAACTTATGCAGACTGACTATGATGATATGTCATGAACTAGGGAGTAAGATTTACTCAACATTCTGGACAACTGTATATGTGATTTTTCTTACCCACAGTTGTTTACCTGTAGTGTGAATGCTGAGAACTGGTAGGTTAACCACAAAAAAAGAAATATACCAGAACTTTATCTATATACTTCATAGATAGCATTGATTCCATGAAATGTTTTCATTTATTTAAACCTGTACTTTCAATTGTGAAAAGGGATTATGTTTTGCTTTGATTTTTATAATTTCTCCTCAAGTAGCTGTTTTGGGCAATAACATATAGATTATTTTCAGTGATCTGCAGATGCCAGCATGTAGATTTCAATATTTGGGGAAAGGGAACAAATTATTCTAAATATAATAAAGGTAAAAGGTATGTAAAAAATTGTGGTTACATCCCATATTAATTTGCAATAAAGAGAAACTCTGTTTAAGATCTGTGGAGGAAGTTATAACACTCTTCAAAGTAGTTTACAAGCATTTTATTTTATATAATATTTTGAAAGTAGAGTGTGTTATCTAAAAAACCTAAAGATGAATAGGAAATTAATCTTCGTTTCTCAAAAACTGCACCATTCCTCTCCTGCTACCCCCAACAAAAGTACATAAATAGCCTTTAGAATACACATTTTGATGGTTTTCAGACTGATTTCAAAGGCAATCAAATTAATATTTAAATATGACAATATATACTTATTAAAATTTTATAACATTCACAAAGACATTTTATATACACTTTCTAGTAGAATACAGCCTGATATAAAGTGAATGAAATAGTCACTGCTCTGTGATACATTTACAGAGCATAGGCTTAAAGAAATGCACTTGTTCTTTATTTCATTTTCATCTTTTCTCCTATGAAATAATGATATTTTCATTCAATGAGATCATACTGTTATATATTTCTACATGTTGATTCACCCCCGAAAAGGAAAAATGATATGAACCTCGAGAAACTGTTTCTGGGAGACCAAATGCAAACTGTATTTCCAGTGCAAAGAAGCCTTTATGCCCATGAACACCCTCATCTGTTTACAGACGTTTCTCGAGAGTCACAAGCTCACTCTCTTTTTTTATCCACCCTACAGACTATCATTTCTTATAAATGATAGATTTCACTTTTACCAAATTTATCCTGATTCAATATAACCTCATTATCTGTCATCTGTGCTACTGAGATAGCCTTCACACAATTCTTAATGATTAGCTTTAATCATTTTATTTAATATCTCACAAACCTTCCATGACTATAAGCTTCAAACTCATTGATATCAGACTCCTTACCCTAACATTTGAAGCATTCTATAATGTCTAAGCCTGATCTAGGTTCCAAAACTTATCTCTCTTCATTGACACTAAATTTGTTCCCACAGAACTACTCCATGTAACCTCTGTGTTTTAAACACATGCACATACATTCTTCAGTAAGGTCCCTCTGTCTTAAATATGGAGCCCTCTAAACTTTGAACAAGCCAAACCCTTCCTATTCTTAAGGCTCCTTTCCATTTTTTTTCATGAAATTACCTCTTGTTTCTTCACTTTGAATACCCATATCATTTACTATTTTTTATTTTGAAATAATTAGAGATTCACAGGAAATAGAAAACAAACAACAACAACAACAAAAAAACCAAAACAAAACCATAGTGGGAAGTCCCATGTTCCCTTTATCCAGTTTTACCCCAAATAGTAACATCCTGCAAAACTATAGTACAATACAAAAACAGAAATTTGGTATAATCCACAGAGCTTATTCAGATTTCACCAGTTTTACACTCACTCATTTGTTGTATAGATGGTGTAAAGTACTACACAACTTTATCACATGTGCAGACTTATGTAACCATCACCACAATCAAAATACAGCACTGTTCCATCAGCAACCATAAGGTTCCTCTTTATATCCCACACCATTTCTCCACTACCCATTGCTAAAGCCTGGCAAACACTAATCTATTCACCATCTAAGAACAATAATTTTGTTCTTTAATGAATATTATATAGATGGAAACATACTGTATATAACTTTTTGACATTGACTTTTCCCACTCAGCTTAATTTCTCTGAGATCACTCCTAGTTGTTAGGTGTATCAGTAGTTCACTCCTTTTTATTACTGAGTGGTACACTCCATGACATGGATTTATTACCATTTGTTTAACCATTTGTCAATTGAGGGATAATCAGTTTGTTTCCAGTTTGGAACTATTACAGATAAACTGGTATGAATATTTATGTATTGGCTTTTGTGTGAACATACATTTTTCTCTCTCTGGGATAGATGTACAAGAGTGTGATTCCTAGGTCTTATGATAAGTGCATGATTAGTGTTGTATGATACTGAAAAACTGCTTCCCAGAGGGCTGTACCATTTTATTTTCTAACCAACAATGTATGAATGATCTAGTTTTTCTGCATCTTCACGAGCATTTGGTATTACTGCTATTTTATTTTAAGCCATTCCAATAGGTATGCAGTAATATCACAAACTGATTTTAATTTGTGTTTCCCTAATGGCTAATAATGTTGACCATCTATCTCTTGTGCTTATTTACCATTTGTACATCCTCTGCATTGAAATATCTGTTCATGACTTTTGACCAATTTCTAAATGGACTGTTTGGTTTTTACTGCTGAGTTTGAGAGTTCTTTATGCATTCTAGATATGAATGAATTCTTTGTTAGATAAATGGTTTGTAAATATTATCTCCCACATATAATTTTACTCATATATTGTGTGATTTACATCAATTTCTATCTTGTATTTTAATATTAAATATATATTTTTGTTTCTATCCTATAAGAATGCAAGTTATTGAAAGGTAGAACCAGAGCTAATTAATCTTCACATATCCCACAAGTGTTTATTGCATAGAGACACCTAATAAAACGTTATTGATGAAGTGGTGAACAAAGAAATAAATCTATTAAAATAGGCATTCCAATAACAAAACACCTCACAATATTATTATATTAAATTGATATAAGATAGACTCATACTTTATAAGTGACTAAATATTTTGCTATTTTAATACCTGAGATTTAGGTCTCCTATCTCCTATGCAACCACGTTTTCTTTAAATTGAAACTTTTTTCTCAACTTATAAAAATGTGATATCTTTTACCATATAAGCCTTAGGATGATGCAAGTCTATCTTGGTGTGAGTTTTTCTAACTTCTGTTCAGGATTTGTTTTAAGCGTAGCTTAGAAGATCAAGGCATGGAATCTCCAAATATGTCTATATAGCTGCATTACCTTCTCTTCTTTGGTATCTAGTACTTAGATGGTGATACAAGTCCCTCTTTTACTGCCTTTAAACTGTTAGCCTTTTATTGATTCACTTGGGATGTAATTGCTTGTTCTCTGTAAGTATTCTAATCAGAACAGCCAAGATCCCTTTATTACTCCCAATTCCAATAGAGTTGCAAATAACCTAAGTCGCTCTTTTAATCTTTTCTCTGGGCAGGGTTATTCCCTATGGTATATTTTTTCATTTTTTCCTTTTTTGTCAATCTGAACTTTAAAGAGTTTCAGTAAGTGTGTTTTCTAATGCTTCTACTCCAAGACTGAACCTGGCAATCTCTCTGGAAGGAATGGTAATCATATACTCTTACCAGTATCCAGTATCTTCTAGGCATGAACCATGATGGTTCCTTATCCATTACTTGATAAAATTTTCTGAGTTCTTGGTTGCAAGTTTAATGATGAGAGAGGAACATACTGCTTCTGTGAAGACTGACTTCCCTTGCTACTAACTGCCAATTTCATCAGAAACATGATTAACAGCTATAGCAGTTTTAATGGTGATGAAGTTATCCCACTAAGAAGAAAAGGAAAATCAAATAATTATCTGTCACTTATATTCACCCTGAATTTCCCTTTCCTGAGTCACTTTTCTTAAACATAGGCTTAATTTTCCGATGAAAGTAGAAATGTAGGAAGTGAGAAATGAAGTGTAATTTGACTTTAAATACATCACTTGGGAATGGTATAACATTATTGTTTGCAAGTTTCTGTCAAATATCTTATTATACTGAGAGTGATGAGGTGAAGTGGAATGGGTTATTACGCACATTTTACAGATGATTGTATTGAGGTTCTAATCTAGCTGCTTTAGGTTACTCAATTAAACAATTCTCAAACCCAGTTCTTTTTTATAATACGTGAAACTCAGAATCAGAACACAGGCATTTATTTGTTGGGGCCTATTTTATGCAAAATTGGATCAAAATACCCTCAGCTCCTAGACTTCCTTCATCATATGTCCTATTCCTTCTAAGTCTCCTTTGTAAGCATATCTTCTAATTTTCCTTAAGTTTTAATATATTTTAGAGCATCAGTTATCAATTGTTGCTGCATATTTGAATCACCTATGCAGTTTTAGATATCATGATGCCCAGGTCATACCCTACAGTGATTAAATAAAAATATCTGGAGGAAATACTCAGGATTCAATATATTTTCCTTAAACTCTCTAGTTGATTCCAAAGTGCAGCCAAGTTTGAGAACTACTATCTTAGATTTCTATCCCAGGCTTTCTTCTCTTACCACTGTGCACTGAATCATGCATTTTGCTCATACAACCACACATTGTAATTCATTTTCTAGTTGCATGTTGATTTTTCTCAAGTCCACATCTTCACCTAGAACTCTGTCTTGGGCTTCAGAAGCTTCTCCACTTGTATATGCATCTCCATAGAGGCTTTAAACTCAACAATCCCCCGACTGAATTTATAGCTTTCCCTCAAAATATCTTTTTTTCTCTTATTTAGAATGTAGACTATTCTGTTGCAAAAATAAGACTCAAGGATTCAGTGGCTTTATCAAAACATGATATTTTCTCTCTCTCTCAGGTTTGAGACTAAGAAGCTCTGCTCCTCAACCTCCAGGTGTCGTTTCTTGTTCTCATTATTAACAATCAGCCAGCTGGAGGAAAGGATGGGGGAGTCCAGGTGCATCTCTCTAAGGAGCAAGGCTCAGAATGTGACATATTTCTTCTGCTTTTATGCCATCAGTCAGGCATTATTCATATGGTCACACAAGGCTATAAGGGCAGATAGATTTGTAGTCCTTAGCTAGATAGCCATGTACCAAGAGGAAGGAACTTCTGACTCTGGACAAGATGAAGTAACAGGGACTTAAATTACCCTCCTGCCTGAAACAACAACAACAACAACAACAACAATAACAATGAAAACTGCATTTCATATGTTCAAAAATTTAAGAAGAGACATTATATATATCCACATTTAAAAGGAACCAAACTGAACTGCTAAAGATGAAAACTACAATGTGAGATGAAAAATACATGGAATGGAATTAACAGCAGATTAGACATTGCAGAAAAAAGGGTTAGTGAACTCAGAGACATAACAGTAGGAACTATCCAAAATAAAACCCAGACAGCAAAAGAGAATAAATTAGTGAGGAGTTCAAGTGAGCTGTGAAACAACTTCAAGTGGCCTCATATACATGCAGTTGGAATCTCCAAAGGTTAGGAGATTTCAGAGAGGAGGAAAGAGGGACCAAAAAATTTTCAAGAAATGATGGATAAAATTTTTCCAAAATTTTTCCAAAATTGATGAAAATTAGAAACCCATAATTCAAGAATCTCAAAAAATCTCAAGCACAAGAGACATCCAAAAAAAAAAAAAATACTCCAAGGCACAACATAATCAAATTTCTCAAAACTAGTGATAGAAAATCTTTAAAGCAGCCAGAGGAAAATGCATCTTCTTTAAACTACTTATGTATTTAATATAATACATGTTATATACAGAAACAAAGATAAGGATGGTTTATTTCTCATAGAAACTATGTAAGTGAGACGACAATGGACTAGCATTTTTAAAGTACTGAAAGAAAATGCTGTCAACCTAGAATCATCTAACTGATAAATATATCTTTCAAAAAAAGATGTGAAATAAGACTTTTCAGACATCACAAGCAGACCAGCATAACATGAAAGGCATTTTCTTCATATTGGAGGGAAAAAAAAAAAACAACCACATGGATATAAGGAACGAAGAGCACCTAGAAATGGAAGTTACATGGGCAAATATATTTGATTTTTTCCTGTGATCTAAACCTTATTTTAAAGATAAATGACTGTTTAAAAATAATAATAATACTGTTTTGTGGAATTTAAAAGATATATAAAAGTAAAAGAGGTAACAACAATAGAGCACAAATCCAGGAGGGGAGAGATGGAAAGTGCTGTAACACTTGAAGGTAGATTGTGATAAGATAAAGACGTATACTATAAACATAAAGCAGCCATAAAATGACTGAACAATGAGTTATAGACAATAAGTCAACAAAGAAGGTAAAATGGACTCATAAAATGATTAAAGTAGTCTACAAGAAGGCAGAAAAAAAGAACTGTTGTGACTTTGTGATGTTAAGTAGAGCCTAGGATGATGGGCCTCAGTTCAACCAAAGACCACAGGAAAACTAAAATGTAGAAGTTTATTATTCACAGCTCTTACAGAAAATGCACAGCATGCCTTGAAGGGCCACACAGGAGGTCAAGGCAGGGTGCAGGCAGAGTTTGCAGCAGGACCTGGGGCACATGACTTTATTAGGGTATGTGTGTAGAATGCTTTGGGGTTCCAAGGTTAAAGCCAGATCGGCCAATTCAAAGCAAAAATCAGGGTTTTGTTTAGTTCCTTAGATAAGGAACACGAAGGGGAAAGCCCTGAGATGTGGAAAAGCCTGTTTAATCACATGGGCCAATGGAGTGGTCAGATCAGGAACTTACATTTACTTGTGACTCAGTGGGCTGTTATCCATATCATGTGCTTGCATGAGGGGCTAATGTCAATTTAAGGTCTCCAAGCAGATAAAATGGATGTGGAGGCTGGAGTAGTATAGCTAAATTCTTGGTAAGAATAAAGGGAATGAAGCTAAGATTGGGAAAATCAAAAACAAATAGTACAAGGCAGATTTAAACCTAACAATATTAAAAATCACATGAAATGCAAATAATCTAAGTACCACAAATATTATGAAGATTGTTATTAAGAAAATAAAATATTTCACATTTACCACAGTTCTTCTTGCTTAAAACTTTTAAATAAAATTTTATAACTTTAAAGATAATTTACAAAATCCTCAATATGTTCTATAAGACTCTATATGATCTGACAGTCTCTCTCATTTCAGGGGTATCTCATATGATGTTCTTTTCTTCCAACAAACTGAAATTCTTTAGTTTTACTAAGATGCTATATTTTCTTTCTCCTTAAGTTAAGGTTCACCTTTCCTTAAAGAGTCTCCATCCTGGACTCTTTGTCATAGTTAAATTTTATACAGGCAGCAGATGTCACTGTAGACTCTCCCTTCTTTAGGACCTGACGCTCCAACCCTGGGCTAGCTGCCCCTTCCAATCATTTCTATATCAGTGTGTCCTGTTTCTAAGAGCCTGGGAAGCAAGTAAGCTGGTTAAAAGTCTTTTTATGTACCAAGGAGGATGCATTGATTTTGCCTTGACCTAGGATTTTAGCAACAGAGATGATAGGTGATTAGACTTAGTATGTGGGTAAGTAGAGGCAAATAAAATTGCTGATAGTTTGATATGGGGATGAAGAAAGGAGCACTATGAAGAATGACTTATCACATTTTATCTTAACTACCTGCTTGCTTATCATTACTGCATGGTATACCACAAATGCTATAATAGTAAGGAGTACTCTCATCCCCAGGCATAGTATATAGCAGGGGTCCCCAACCCCTGCCCACAGCAGGAGGTGAGTGGCGGGCAAACGAGCAAAGCTTCATCTGTTGCTCCTCATCATTCCCCATCACTCTCACCACCACCTGAACCATCCCCCCCCATTGCTTGCATTACTGCCTGGACCATGCCCTCCGCACCCCATCTGTGGAAAAATTGTCTTTCATGAAACTAGTCCCTGGTGCCAAAAAAGGTGGGGACTGCTGGTATATAGTATAACATAGTGTTGTTATCTCCAGTGCAGAATAGGCATTCTTTAAATAATTTTTTCATTGAGAACTGAACCTCACAGCAAGCCTACACATTTGAATTTACAATTTCTACTTATAGGTAAAGAAATTGATATTTAGAGAAGTTATGTAACTATAACTAGAAGATGGCATGATCTAGAAGTTAGTTAGGAATATGGTTCCTGGAGTCATACAATCTGAATTTAAATTCTTATTCTAACACTATCAAGCTGTATGAACTTAGGCAAGTTACTTTTAACTTTCTATAACTTGATTTCCTCTTCTATAAAATGATGATAATACTATAAGTAGGTTGTTAAGAGGATTATGGGATAATGCATGGACACCATTAATACAATGTCTGACCAGCAAAATGCACTCAATAACTATTAACTATTGTTTTTATTATCATTATTACTATTATTAACAGATCATTATTTTAATCCTTATTATTCAAGGTAATCTAACTAATTAGAAGCTGATCTCCTAGCTGAACCAGGCCTTTCTGCTTCTTTCACTACAAATTAATACATTAGAAGATAATACATAAAAATAATCAGATTTCAAATGTCATTATTTTTTTCTATGTTCTTTGGACTCTTAAGTACTTTGATTTGAACTTCACTGATGATTTCCACAACTTAGAGTTTAATCGCTTCTTTATGATGTTATGGCTTTTCACTCTCCAGATTTATAATATAGATATTGAACCAAGTATGAGCCTATGGTTATTATTTTTGGGAATGTTTCATTAATATTAATAAATGACAGTTGCATGATCTTTTCTATGACCTTCAACTTGTTTTTAATCTATATACTCTTAGCTCACTTCAAAATCAATTTGAATTGATTTAACAAGTAAGAACCTTGACATACATTTTGAAAGATTTTAAGTACTATTTCATAGCTTTAGCCTGAGGATAGGATTTTAGAGGAAAAAAATTGGGTATTAGTAAATATACATTATTTCACTTAGGTTTGTCTTCTTTTAGATAGCTAGTGAAATTTGTTCAATCCAGTACAAGTGTTATTCAATGGAACTTTTAGAATCTGCGTTTACATTTCTAGGCCAAATTACTACTTCATCACACTAAATAATATTTTAATGACCTGAAAAGACCATACATGAAAAGTGGAATTGCTTAGTCCCTGCCTGCAGGGAGGATTACACCTATGACAAAAATTGAGTCTTATCTAAATCAGTAGCAGTAAAGGTGGTGCTTTACAAACTTTACTATAGGGAATGTTTTACTTAAATGGCAAAATTAAACATTGTCAGCAAATACTTTAAATTTTACTTTAAGGCTATGTCAAAATTATAACTAACATGTTTCCTCAAATAAACTTAATTTGACCAGACAAATAAACAATAGGTCCTAATTATGTCTCAAATCAAGAAAAGAAAAACACTGTGTTCTGTAAGAGGCTTATCAGAGATGCCAGAGAGAATTCAGAAGTCACTAACTACCTGAATAATCATGGAAAAATCAATGCAGTAAGTCATACACTGTCAAAGCAATTCATACAGAGCACTGCTAACATGTCTTGTTATTTTAACTGAAAGAAAGAACAATTAAGGGAGGAGTTAATTTTTTTTTGAGGGGAACGAAAATTATAAATAGCATTTAACATCATCAGGAAAGGAGGAAAGAATGTTGGTGATGAAAAGAAAAGAAACTAGAAATGTATATTTCTATTAGATTAGGGAGCTCTTTGGAGTGTCTCTTGAGAAGGCTAATGAAACATAATTGTCCTGGAAAGGTGAGCATTTGTTAAACAAATTATTATAAAGACAGTTTCAGATGCTAAAGAAGTAGAAAATGTAGGTATAATCCTGGGAGAAGTAGAAGGAATACTACTCAAAAATAATAGTTAGGCCAGGTCATCAGGGAAAGGAATGAAGTTTCAACAAGTTACATTTAATTCAGACCATATTAATTAAAAGTGAATCAGCTCGACAACTTTATTCGTTTAGTATTGAGATATATTATGGGACATATAGACAGTTAATACTTGATATTATAAAATTATTATAAAATGAAGGTTTAAGCTTCCTGAAAACTAATGAATTATCTTAACTTTAGAAAAACTATTTGTGTTAAAGGCAGTGTACAAATCACAAATGCTAGAATATCTCATAAATCTAGAATAATTAGAGGAAAGGAAAATATAAACAATATCAAATTATAATCTCACTATAGATATATACACTTTCAGGAATTTGTGGCATTTCAAATAAGGACTTAAACCATCACCTAATGGAAGGCCTTAAGTATCTGCAATTACATGAATTTTGCTGATAAACAGGATTTTTTTTTTTCCTGGAAGAATCTTTTATTTGCTTGTAGAAGATTCTTTTAAAATCTTATTTACACCAATATATTATCTAGCAACATATACAGCATAATAAACATCAGCCCATCGTGGTCCAGTTCATAATACAGCAATGAAAAACCAACATATCTAGAACTTTTGTTCCATGCTAGGTATTGAGCTAGATGCTTCACATATATTATCTCTACTAATCATCATAACAAAAATATGTGGTAGCCTGTGTAAATTTAAAAAATGCTGCCTACCATTCCATTTCTACAAGGATCAAGCCATTAACCACTGCAGTGCAACTGAGGGGAAGTCAGGATAGAGATAAACAGAAAGCATTCTGGGCTCTGGACACTGGCCCCTAGAAGGTTAAGATACCTATCTAATGACAAATTTCAATGACCCCAGGTTCTTGTATCTTCCCATACATAGAAAAGCACTAAAATCATCAACTTGAGATGTCTGTTCCTTGTTATTAGCAGTAATCTTTTTATGCTTGACATGTCTTGCCCAGCAAAAAACAAAAACAAAAACACAAACTTCATATGTATACATCCTGGCTCCTCCCTTACCTCTTTGGAGCAGTTCGTAAGAGCTGTCTGAGAGGCCATCTCTAGGACTATCGTCTTCAGTAGGGTCCCCAAATAAAACAACTCTTACATTGTTGAGTTTTTCTTGCAGTCAACACTTGACACTTGTACTTTGAAATACATACACTATCTACAATATGCACTTATATATATTTCTTTTTAAATTAGAAGTATTTGGGGACTTCCCTGGCAGTCCAATGGTTAAGACTTCACCTTCCAATCCAGGGGGTGCGAGTTTGATCCCTGGTCAGGGAGCTATGATCCCACATGCCTCATGGCCAAAAACCAAAACATAGAACAGAAGCAATATTGTAACAAATTCAATAAAGACTTTAACAATGGTCCCGTCAAAAAAAAATAATTTTTAAAATAAATAAATTAGAAGTATTTGGTTAAAAGGAATTTTTCCATTACCTGTTTGATCAAGTCATCATAATCGTGCTTCTTTTGATATTAATTATAATAGTTAATTCACATTAATATTGTACATTATATTTTATGAGCACACTGTCTTTTTGTAAGTAGCTAGGAAAAACAAGTATATATATCAATGTAGTTTTATGCTAATTTTAAATTCTATTTTGTATGCTTTTTAGTATTCTCTTCATATTCTACAGTAAGCAGTATTTACTTTTTATGATATTGTGATTTATAATGTAAGAGGGGAAGAAATTTTCCTCCACCCTTCTAGGTTCTTCTGGCTGGCCTAAGAATTAAATTGACATGAGATAGAGTAACAGGAGAAAATCAAACAAAAGTTTAATAACATGTATACATGGGGGAGACTCAAGAGAAGTGAGTAACTTGCCAAAATGGCAGAATCCCTCACCTTAAAGACCATCTACAGCTAAAGACAAAAGAGGCTGTTGAGGGTAGTGCTTTGGAACTTTCAAAAGGAAGGAAAAGCATCTCCATGTTTGGTAAATAAATGTTTGCTGGGCCCTGCAGAGACCCTGGGACAAAGAGAGGAATTTTAACAGACTTTGCTAGGTTCCTCCCTGTTTACACACCTAGTTCAAACTATAGTTATCTATGGTAATAGCTCCCTTCCTGGAACAGGCCTTCTATCTACATTCCTTAGGCAGTTAGAAAAAGGTCAAAGTCTTTTGGGCCTGGATTGTTTTCAGTTTGAAATAATCTGCATACCAGAGACATTTTGGGGTGGTAAGTTTTGTTCCCCTACAGTAATAAGAAATATATATTTGGTCTCTCCCATCTCCCCAGTTTCTGGCACAGAGCTTCTAAAACCATTGGAATTTCCTAAGTGCTGAGAGCAATAAAGTTGTCTTTATTATGTTAATGAGGTGACTTTGGGAAGCACCTAAGGATGAGGGCTGGTTGCCAGTGGAGACAACTTTCAGCTCCACCTCCCAGCCTCAGGGGAGGTGATAGAGACTAAAGGTTGAGTCAATCTCTGATGGCCAATGATTTAACCAATCATGTGAAGCCCCCATAAAAAAACAAAAAGATAGGGTTTGGAGAGCTTCTGGGTTGGTGAACACATGGATTTCTTGGGAGAGTAGTGCCCTGGAGAGGGCATGGAAGCATGGAGCCCTTTTCCTCATACATTGTCCTATGCATCTCTACCATCTGGCTGTTCCCGAGTCACATCCTTTTAGAATGAACCAATAATCTAGCAAGTAAAATGCTTCACTGAGCTCCTTAAGCTGCTCTAGCAAATTAGTTGAACCCAAGCCAGGAGGGGGTCATGGGAACCTCCGACTTACAGCCAGTCAGTCAGAAGCACAGGTTGCAACCTGGGATTGCAATTGGCCCCTGAAGTTGCAGTGGGAGGCAGTCTATAGGATGGACCCCTTAACCTGTGGGATCTGATGCTATATCCTAGTAGATGATGTCTGAATTGAGTTGAATTATAGGACACCCAGCTGGTGTCTATAGAGCATTGCCTGTTGCTGGTATGGGGGAAACCACCCTCCCACACATTGGAAGTGGGTCCAGGAACCCAAAAGACTTTTATAATCATAGAGAAAACTTAATGAGTATTAAAAATTAATCAACAGTGTTGGACAGTCATGCCCTAGCAGCAAACATACCAGTCTGACAATATGTAAACTTGAATGGGATGGATCATTTTGAGGAAAGGAACCCTGGCAATACATTTAAATGGCAGTCTTTACCTAGTGCCATTAGCAGCTATAGTCACAAACATATGTCTGTGGGACTATCGGATGCCTAGGTTTTCATTGTTAACCTAATGTTTTCATGCACTCGTCTTCAGTAAATACGAAAAACATTTCTTTGTGACCAAATGCTGGAAAAACTTTCAAAAGTTCACTTCTACCACAGCCAAGCTTTATTCAAGGAGGTTCTTCTTAGAATTAGGCCTTCAGATAAAATTAGGCTCTGCTCCCCTATTGATTTTTCTTCCTCTGTGGTCATCTGTCCAAGTCATGTAAAACAACTAGTTATGTATTAATAAACTTCAAACAGTTTACTACTCTAAGAGGAATTTTCAGCATCTGGTCCAGAAAAACTGGGCTTCCTGAATGGACTGGCATGGCTTATCCCTTAAATCTCATGATTTTCAGTTTTCAAAACGTTTGCCTCCAAATTGAGTATCTGATTTGAGGTAATCTCTTTTGTTATTGTTTAAAAGAAAATGAGATGTTCTTTCATCTGAAGTTCTAAAGTTCCTTCAAAAGCATTATTAAATTCTAAATTACAACTGTCCCTCTATGTTCACACATCTAACTAATTAAATTATGCCCTGTAGTCCCCTCTCATAACCTCTGTCCAACCCTTTCTGTTTTAATCAATTTCTATTATTGTCTTCTCTTTACTCTAATGATCCGTTCTTGTTCCACTGTTCTCACCATCCATCCTTAGACAGATTCATCTTTGCATCATTGGCTCTCTGTTCCCTACATTTCTTCTACCCTATACAAACTACTTTGGTTACTTTTAAATGAAATAATAACTTGTAGACTAGCAAATAGCTTATATACTAATGATTTATAAAAACTAAACAAAAATTTCATTGTGATAGCTTTTCTTATATATGGATATAGATATAGAGATAAAGATAGAGACAGAAATAGACATATTGAGAGAGACAGACACACTCTCATTAGAGATATTAGTGGGGGAATACAATGCATACTCACTGATTTATTTGGGTGTTCAAAATGTGAATATGTGTTTGATATGATCATAAACAAGTAAATGTTAGAAGACATTTTATAGAGATGATAAAGTGATTCCAAATTTAGTTTTAATTTTAAGTGATTCCAAATTTAATTTTAAATTGTTTAATTTATAACAAAATAATAATAAATAATGTGGAAAGGAACATCAATATCTGCCAGATCTTACAATATTTTCTAAAGAAACAATGATTAAAATTCTATATGTAGGCTACATCTAGATGGAATACTGGAAATATATCTACACACTAAAAACAAAAATTTTACATTTAATAATTTAATATGTAACAAAGAAAATGCAGACCCATAATCCACACAAGAGGAAAACAAATTCCTATTGAATTAGAGTTAAAATGAAAAGAATGCATATGTAACTTAATAAATATTTTAAAATTAATGCAGATATGCCTTGTTATTTGAATTCTCGCTATCTTAATATTCCCTAAGATGACTCCCAAATATTTTGCTGAAAGCTCATTCTCTGAATATAAAACTGGTTATAATGAATCGGCTTGTATGTGCCAGTGAAAAGTACTTAAGTGATGCAGTTTGGGTAAGAGAATGTATAGTCAAGGCAGTTGTATTTCAGCTGTTTGCCCAAAAGGACCATGTTCTCCAGAGCAAATCTTGGACGTTTATTCTTTTACTTACCCTTCTCACTGTCATATATCACCAAACAGCAGGAGTGAATACAGCCTCCATTTTCTTTCTCCTGCCACCAAATCTCACTCAGGCTTCTCTTCATTTGGTCAGTAACAACTTAAAAAAAAAAATTGATGTTTACTTATCTTATTTTGCTAAGTGCTTTCTGTGCTCCCCATGTGTCTTTAACATTTTTCTTCTTTTTGTCTGCATTACAGTATACGTTCATTTAGAGTCAAAGAAACCTAATTAATACATGCACACATATATCTCTACAAATCTGTTTTAATGAAAAGATAATTGATGTTTTAAACACCTTAAATAATATGTTTCAATTTTCTAAAATAAATGATAAAATTTAGCTCATTGATATCATTCACTCCTGTCTCTCTGCCAAATACCTGGCAATTATATTCATATTGGTATTACTCTTATTTAGTTCTTCTCTTGCTCCCTTTGTGTGACTTTAAATAATATGATTAAGCAGAGATTAATTTCTACACCAATTTTTCAATAATAAATCCTTAATTTAAAAATAAGACTTTTAGTATTCCAAACTTTTCCTACATATTTTCCAGTTCTCAAACTTCTAATTCTCTAGTCTAGTCCCTATATTTTTAAAGATTCTCTTCCACAGATTAGATTTCTCTGGCTCCACATGAATCCTTTTTTTTTCTACTCTTGATGATATCAATCATAGTGGAACTTTCCTTCATTGCTTGTCAGAGTTGGTGACACTACCTCCTTAAAGTTACAACTTGCTTTTTCTTGGTATGTGTCTCATTGTATTGGAGTAATTCTTTACATAATTTAGTAAAAATGTGTAGAAGACAAACATGCCAAATCTATCTATATATTATTATGACAAATGAATAATAAAACCCTAGACTGAAAACATTTTTTATTATTTTGGTAGACTTACTTCATTGTTGTCAGTATACTATACAGTTGCTAAAACCAAAGGAATATGAACCTCTTTCATTGCTTTTTGTTTCTCATTTTAAGCTTTTAGATCCTCCCTTTTTTTGGTACTCTGAACTTTCATAATATGGAATCTAAGTGTGAAAGTATTTTTACTCATTTTTCTGGGCCCTTGGTGGACTCTTTCAATCTGAAGATTTATGTCTTCAGCTCTGGGAAAATCCTTTTGAATATTTCTTTGATTTATCATGGTCCAATTTTACTCTTCTTTTTTTAGGAATTTTTATACATCAGCTATTGAAACTCTCAGATTGGTCATGTATCCTATGTTTTTTTGTATTTTATCTTTGTATTTTTGATTTTTTTTTCGGGGGATTCCTTCCATTTCTTTCCAGACTTTCTATTTTTAAAATATTTTAGCAATTATATTCATAATACCTAAGATTTTTTAAATTACTTTTAATCTTTTTTGTATTCTGGATGTGATATCTTCATGAATTTATTTGTGTATATCATTAGTAAAATATTTTAGCAATTATATTCATAATACCTAAGATTTTTTAAATTACTTTTAATCTTTTTTGTATTCTGGATGTGATATCTTCATGAATTTGTGTATATCATTAGAGTATTTATAAATATAATCAATGTTTCAGTTAATTTTAATTGTTATTATTCAAGATGATAGATGTCAGCAAGTCTGTCAAAATGTTTTAAAATTAAAGTCAATCAAAAATTGGTCATCAAAATCACCATTTGATAGAATGTACTAGATTGCCCTAAACCTTCTCTAGGTAATACTTCTTCAATATGCCTCTTAATAAAATTCTTCCTAATGACACCAGCGATGAAAATGTAATGGAGAGTGGTGACAGGCAGATAAATCCACCAGTCTTGGAGTCAGAAGTTTTGAAGAAGGAATGTAAAATAATCTGTTTTGATAGTCATAAAAAATGGATGAATATAAACTTCTTCTTAGAGAAAAACAAAGAAGTAGATAAATCAGCTAGGAATTCTTTTTTTGATCAAGTTAGCATGTGAGATATTATCACTGGGGATATATGTTGTGTCCATCTCTTTTTTCCACATAGACTCTCCATTATCCTCAATTTCACATAGTTATGAGCACCAGAGGTATGTGTATCAATTTCACACTGATTATTCATAATTTGGAACTGATTTACTCATCTGCACCTATGAATATAGGTAACAAGACCACTAATTTCAAAGGAGAAGGGGAAAAGTTATGGACACATTATCACCATTTCAACGTCTGTTGGAGCATGTCAAGTGGTGTATTTATTGTCTAAAAACAAGAAAATTATCTGGTAAGCCACTAAACAAGTCTGCTTACTGAAACATGAGAAAATCCTTTTCAGAGCATTTTTTATTAACTGAGGATAGTAATATGATCACCACAAATTGTTCAGGAATTTAAGTTTTATGTTATGTTCATCAAGAAGCTAATTTGGAACATTTAGCTTCAAAAATAAAGATAGATTGAAATTTCAGAAATGAAGATGGAGTGGGAAAAAGTTAGTACTGCATTAGTGTGATTATTTGAATTTGTAACCAGGCAACTTCATTGTTAAAATAATTATCTTATAGGTCTAAAATAAGTAAGTGAAATTCTAAACTAGTAAGTGGAATTCTACCATTACTGCAGATTTTTATTTAGTTAAGGGTACAGTTTTCAAATGGAATTCTGCAAAATGCTATGGTTGTTCATATTGACTGGGCATACCCTGTAGATAGGAAAAGAGGTATTGGTAGTTAATGGTTATGTAGGACTTTGTTTCCTGCCCTCATCTGTGTTTTAAACTTGCTGGCTTTGTTTCTGTTTTTCTGGCTTAAATAGTAAGGTTTAATATAAGAGTCCATTTAACCACTGACTAAAGA
Source organism: Physeter macrocephalus (assembly GCF_002837175.3). NCBI lineage: Eukaryota > Metazoa > Chordata > Mammalia > Artiodactyla > Physeteridae > Physeter > Physeter macrocephalus. The sequence continues at coordinate 111,130,037 of NC_041224.1, read as the reverse complement.
AAAAGGAGAAAGTACATGAGGAGGAGGAAAAGAAAGGAAAGACAGAGATGGAGAGGCAGAAGACAGAGAAAAGAGTAAGCGAAGAACTCTGCTGCTAACAATAGTGGTTGAAAACCATTGGTTAGTTCTGAACAATTCTTTAATATTGTTTTCCTAAGAATGTGTTATTTATCATCATATGTAGTCAAATCATGCAGATTACTGTAGAAGGTCAAAATCCTACTCTCTCCCTGACTCCCCCTACTTCTTACTCTCCTGAGGCAACCAGACTGGTATGAATCCTTCACATATTTCCAGATACCAGCCTAGTATGTATCTTCCAAACTTTTCCCATATTCATACAAATGTAAATAAATATAGAGACTTTAAAAAGAACCCTAGAAGAGGTAAATTATCAATAAATTATTAATTTTTTTATTAAGAGTTTTGCTTTTTGGCCCCATACTTCAATCTAAACGGGATGATCAAGTTCTTTCCAGAGTCACAGCTAACATAAAGCAACTTCATATGATGAAGTCTCATATGATGAGATGGAGGCAGTCAGCACAAGGAGGTACTAAATTTTCCACTTTTGGGTCCTCAGTGCCTAATTGAGATGTATGCTTGGAAATTATAATGAAAAATCTGCTAGTTATTTTATAATTTTGGTTTAGAATTCCTTGTTGAAGAGATATATTTCTCATGTTCACTGTTTTATTATCCCAATTTTCAGACTTGTAAGAAACTAATGTAGGTTGTATTTATTCTTTTAATGATTGTTTTTCAATGTTTTGTTTACAATAAGTGTTGAATATATTTCCTAAGGAGATTCTTTTATTTTGGATATATTTATTACAGTTGACCCTTGAACAACACAGGTTTGAACTTCATGGGTCCACTTATACCCAGATTTCCTTCAATAAACACAGATAATACTATACAATCTGTGGTTGGTTGAATCCAAGGATGCAGAACCTCAGATTTGGAAGGCTGACTATGGAACTTATCCATGGATTTTGGTATTGGGGTAGGTCCTGAAACCAATTTCCCTTGGATACCAAGGGATGACTGTATTTATAAACAGTTCAATTTCCTTCTTGTAGTACTGTGAGATATTCTAGAAAACACAGCAAATGGTATTGTGGCCTATGTTCTTGAAAGCTGTCATTACAGATATTACTGGTAATTAGATATTCAGAACATGGTATATCAATGTTTTCATATGCTGTCTTTTTTGAAAGTCCCATATTCTCTTAACTAAAGCACTGCTGTCATATCCATAGCAGAGAAAAAACAATTCTAGCACACTTTTAAGCCAATTATCTGACATATTGCTTTTGATGATGTTAATGAATAAAGGGACAAAAGAAAGAGGAGCATTACCATAGCACACGAAGAAGGCTTAGCCTCTGTTCATTGGTAATTAAGCTGGAGAGCTTGGATCATGACGCCACATAGCTACATTCCCTATCAGTTAGTCTCTCTCTCTCTCTCTCTCTCTCTCTCTCTCTCTCTCCTTTGCTCTCTCTCACCTCTCTCTCACATACACCCAGAAACACATGCAAAGCAACCTGTCCTACATCACAGGTTTTTCCATTTCTTTTTTTAAAAAATTTTTTGGCCGCATTGGGTCTTCGTTGCTGTGCGCCGGCTTTCTCTAGTTGCAGAGAGTGGGGAATACTCTTAGTTGCAGTGCAAGGGCTTTTCATTGCGGTAGCTTCTCTTGTCATGGAGCACGGGCTCTAGGCACGCGGGCTTCAGTAGTTGCGGCAAGTGGGCTCTAGAGCACAGGCTCAGTAGTTGTGGTGCACGGGCTTAGCTGTTCCGTGTCATGTGGGATCTCCCTGGACCAGGGATCGAACCCATGTCCCCTGCATTGGCAGGCAGATTCTTAACCACTTCACTACCAGGGAAGTCCCCGGTTTTTCCATTTCTGAGTAATCAACATGTACCTTCTAAAACTTACTTTCCTTCATTTTCTTTTGTCCTATAACAAGGTACAACTGAGCTTGAGTTCCAGTTCATTGTTACGTGTTGTCATTTAGAATTGATTCCAGGGAAAACTGCTTAACTTCAAGGATGCATGCTTTCTAATGAAGATACATCCTCCTTTAGGCATTCTTCAAGAGATTTCATAAAATGATTTTATTGAATTAAGTGATTATGTATGTCTAATGAATATATAATGGCTTTAATTATGTGTATCTCAGGATAGTTTTGGATAAAGAGTCTGATAATTACTGTGAGAATCTTACAGAAACATTTTCTTTAAAACTTTTGTTTGTTTCAAACAAATGCAACTTTTTACTTTTAGGCTCAATGGTTACTTTTATTTTCCATTTTCAATTTCTTGGCTTGAGAATATATACTAATAATGTTTTTCTGTCTCTCCAGGCCTCAGAGGAAATGTTGATAATGATTCGCAGCCTTTAATGTTGATTCATGATAGGTGCATATATTGAGTAAGATCTTTTCCCCCAGCTCATCTTTGCTCTAAAGTTTAATATTGTAATTTAATAAAAATGGCTTTGCAGCTATGAAAACTATTCTGGTAAAGAGATATATGTATTTCAAAGCTGGTTCAAGTTCAAAGTTAAAACAAGAATTTTTTTTTTTCCTATTGCCATGTCCATCTTTCCCTACCAAGGGAAATCACCTCTTCAAAGGAAAAGATAGTAAATCTCTAAATCTCCATATTTACTCAAGTCCCGAGACTCTCTGCAGGGCAAAAGCTGCCAAGTCTATAGATTTACAATGTTTTATGATAATGATTTCCTCCAAGGGTTCACCTGAGATGAAAAGATAATTTATCCACTTCCAACCACTAGTGAAAGTTTAGTCTCCATTTCAAAAGCTGCCTTCAGAGTAGCTCCTGTACTATATAATTCATCACCAGTGATTAAAATTTAAGAGCCTCTGGATATGACCATATTGCACTGGGCCTATCAAGTGGAAAGCATGGTTAAAAAAAATGCATTTAGAGTTGAAGAGGGCATTACAACTTTTTTTCTGACCTTGTGATACTGTTTCTACTATTAATGATAATAACCAGCTACTTGCCACCAACTCTGTGCCAGGTACCTTTTAAATGTAATTATCATTTCATTCCTCCCAGCAATCCCTATGAAAGAGATTCTAAGAACCATGAGGATCAGAGAGGTTGAAGGTGTTTCTAGAAATTATACTTTGTAACCAACAGAGCCAGATATCAGGCCAGATTAGTCTGAATCTATGCTCTTAAGCAACCTGGCCTCCAATGTGCATTACTGTAGCTGCTGAGTTTGGTTGGGTTTAATTTCTCTATGTAAAGATATTCCTTGAAAAGTTTGATGTATTCTTCTACTTTCTGTATTGATTTTTCCCTTTTCTTCTTAAATGAGTAAACTGGTGAGCTCTCTTCATAGCATATTCAACATACCCTATCTTTATTTTTATCTTATTTTCTATTTACATCTTTCTTTTGTTTAATATCATAAGAAAATCATATGATTACCCAACTTGGGGCATGTAGTGATCAACAGACAAATGTTTGAATAACACATCACAACATTTCCTCATCCCTCATTTTCTATTTCAACATACTAATCACACAGACCTGCCTTCTCTTGTGACTAGTAGCTTTCAGTCCCTCTAAGCACTGTCTTCTATTGCCTTGATCATCACTGGAAAACTGCACCACAAGTGGCAGAAATTAGAAATACTTTAAAATTTGAGACTTCATGCTTTGAAACAAATGCCTGGAAAATTGTGCCATCTACACATCTACACAATGGCTTAAGAGGCACTTCAAACCAAAGCATAGTTGCAGAAACAATGGATATAAATAATTGTCATTACTGCAAATCAAATAGGCCTAAGATACTTTATAAAAGGCCATGACAAGATTCATACACATCTATGCTAGTGGAGGAACCATGAATTAGTTATGGGGAAATAGGGAAGAGATAATATCTTGGAACATATTACTCATTGGATGTCACATCAGAAATCTAGACCATTTGTACATATGAAGTCAGGATTAAATCTTCTACTATTCTGTGACCTAGGAGAATCATAATGACCAAAAGCAATGTGGGTCAGCTGCCCAAATCCATGTCCTAGTTGAGCCTGAACCTTACCATTTTTAAAATTATTAAAAATAAAATAAGATGAAAACATAATTATAAGCAGTTTTGTGTTTCTAGAGGTGGTGACTAAACTTCATCTTTGGGACAAAGAGATTTATGTTTAAAAAAATTTACCAGGGGTACATTTAATTATACGAGTTGAAAGTTATAAAATCAACTTTAACTCTAATGTTGATGTTAGATATTATGTTTTGTAAATGAAAATTGCCAAGTGTAAAAGAGATTAAGTTGTGTCTTAAAGCTAACTACTATTTTGGTCAAGAGATTTTTTTGGTTTTTGGTTAGTTTTGGAATGGGAGTGTTGAAGGGAAGAACGAGACTCAGCTAAAATTTTTACTGTTCCAAAGGAACAAATATTTTTGTTGAATTTTTGATTATTGTTTCAAATACCTAAAATTTTCCTTGCTAGATATGTGGAGATTCAGGAAGAAAGCAATACTGCTTCAGGGCTCATCTGATCACCTGTGGCTTGGACCCACCGAGTGAGCATTTTCCAAACTTACGTAATGAATCCAAGACCACTTTGGAAATGTCTGAAGCCCTGGTATATGCACTGGGAATCTCACATATAAAATGCTTAGGAGAAATGGAGATTGATACTTCTTTAATAGTTCCCTAGGACAACAAGAACCAGCTAAAGGGAGCAAGAGGAAGAGCTACAAGAAGATGGAGGGAAAGACAAAGACTATAGTCATGAGAACACACAGGACACACATTGGAAGTTACTGAGAAATGACTGTGGTTGATATCTGTCCATCACATAGCAGGTGGATTAGAGTCCTTGTATAGGAGGATGAAAATTATATATGAACCCAACAAATTGAAAAATGAAAGACTAAATTTACCCTATAGACACAAAAGACAACCATCTAAATTAGAGAATATAAGACACCTGACATCTTTGCATTTTCCATTATGGTAGGAGAGAACTAGAGAAGTTTCAAGAGAAACCACGTTTTGTTGTTGCTGCTGTTATTGGTATTATTTGCTCCTAAGGGTAAATAGTATGTCTAAAAACTATTTTTGGGCTTTCTAGATCAATTTAGCTGTATATTATGAAACCCAGAGCCTTGGGGAAAAATCGAAAAAGAAATGCTGACTATACAGAGTATGGTGTCAATATTAGCATAGATAATAATTATCATAATGAAAAACAGTGTTAAATCTTGTTCCAGCAATGAAACTTACAGAAGTGTTCAAAACACTATCTGAGGGGAGAGTGATAGGGAATGGAGACCAGAAAGTGGGTATCTCTATAAACAGCCCAGATATTTTTTTAGAGAACTTCCATATTGTGACTCTCATGATTGCTCTTCTTTCCAGTGTAACACTAGAGAGATACTCATACAGTCGGGCCTCACCATATGACCTCCTGGGTCTGTCTTTTACATATGTTTTTCAAGAAATATTTAAGAATAAGAAATTAATAAAAATTTCAATCACATATTACTAGTCAGTTTAATGCTTTAAGATGCTAGTCATTTTCTGGAGATGTTTGGGTTTTGCCTTATTCTTGTATTTTAAAATTTATTATAATCTGCTATGCTTTTTTTTTTTTTGCGTTATGTGGGCCTCTCACCATTGTGGCCTCCCCCGTTGCAGAACACAGGGTCTGGATGCGCAGGCCCAGCGGCCATGGCCCATGGGCCCAGCTGCTCCACGACATGTGGGATCCCCCTGGACTGGGGCACGAACCCGCGTCCCCTGCATCGGCAGGCAGACTCCCAACCACTGCGCCACTAGGGAAGCCCCTGCTATGCTTTTGATATGATAGTATTAAAGGTACAGTAATCAAAACAGTGTGGTACTGGTACAAAAACAGAGATATAGATCAATGGAACAGTATAGAAAGCCCAGAAATAAACCCACACATATATGGTCAATTAATCTACAACAAAGGAGGCAAGAATATACAATGGAGAAAAGATAGTCTCTTCAATTGAGTGGTGCTGGGAAAACTGAATAGCTACATCTGAAAGAATGAAATAGGACATTCTCTAACACCATACACAAAAATAAACTCAAAATGGATTAAAGACCTAAATGTAAGACCAGATACTATAAAATTCCTAGCGGAAAACACAGGCAGAACAACCTTTTACATAAATCGCAGCAATATGTTTTTGGATTCACCTCCTAGAGTAATAAAAATAAAAACAAAAATAAACAAATGGGACCCAATTAAACTTAAAAGCTTTTGCACAACAAAGGAAACCATAAACAAACCAAAAAGACCACCTATAGAATGGGAGAAAATATTTGCAAACAATGTGACTGACAAGGGATTAATCTCTAAAATATACAAACAGCTCATGCAGCTCAATATCAAAACAACAAACAACCCAATAAAAAAATGGGTAGAAGATCTAAAAGGACATTTATCCAAAGAAGACTCACAGATGTCCAAAAGGCACAAGAAGAAAGAAAAAATGTTCAACATTGCTAATTATTAGAGAAATGCAAATCAAAACTACAATGAGGTATCACCTCACACCGGTAAGAATGGCCAACTTTAAAAAGTCTACAAATAACAAATGCTGGAGAGGGTGTGGAGAAAAAGGAACACTGTTGGTGGGAATATAAATTGGTACAACCACTAGGGAGAATAGTATTGAGTATGGAAGTTCCTTATAAAACTAAAAATAGAGCTACCATGTGATCCAACAAGCCCATTCCTGGACATATAACCAGAGAAAAACATAATTCAGAAAGATACATGCACCCCAATGTTCATAGCAGCACTATTTACAATAGCTAAGACATGGAAGCAACCTAATTGTACATCAACAGATGAATGGATAAAGAAGATGTGGTACGTATATATATATATAAAATGGAATATTATATATAATGGAATATTATTCAGCCATAAAAAAGAATGAAATAATGTCATTTGCAGCAACATAGATGTACCTAGAAATTATAATACTAAATGAAGCAAGCCAAAGACAAAGATAGACATCACTTCTATGTGGAATCTTAAAAAGTGATACAAATGAACTTATTTACAAAACAGAAACAGACTCACAGACAAAGAAAACAAACTTATGGTTACCAAAGGGGAGGGAGGGAGTGATAAATTAGGAGTCTGCAATTAAAATATGCATACTACTACGGGCTTCCCTGGTGGGGCAGTGGTTGAGGGTCCGCCTGTCGAAGCAGGGGACATGGGTTTGTGCCCAGTTCGGGAGGATCCCACATGCCGCAAAGTGGCTAGGCCCGTGAGCCATGGTCGCTGAGCCTGTGTGTCTGGAGCCTGTGCTCCGCAATGGGAGACGCCACAGCAGTGAGAGGCCCGTGTACCACAAAAAATAAATAAATAAATAAATAAAATAAAATATACATACTACTATATATAAAATAGATAGGAGAGTCCAGGAAGATGGCGGAAGAGTAAGACGCGGAGATCACCTTCCTCCCCACAGATACCTCAGAAATACATCTACACGTGGAACTGCTCCTATAGAACACCCACTGAACGCTGGCAGAAGACCTCAGACCTTCCAAAAGGCAAGAAACTCCCCACGTACCCGGGTAGGGCAAAAGAGAAAGAATAAACAGAGACAAAAGAATAGGGACGGGACCTGCACCAGTGGGAGGGAGCTGTGAAGGAGGAAAGGTTTCCACACACTAGAAGCCCCTTCACAGGTGGAGACTGCGGGTGGCAGAGGGGGAAGCTTCAGAGCTACGGAAGACAGTGCAGTAACAGGGGTGTGGAGGGCAAAGCAGAGAGATTCTCGCACAGAGGATCGGTGCCAACCAGCACTCACCAGCCCTAGAGGCTTGTCTGCTCACCTGCCAGGACAGGCGGGGGCTGGGAGCTGAGGCTCGGGCTTTGCTCAGAAGCTGGGACAGGACTGGGGTTGGCTGCGTGAACACAGCCTGAAGGGGTTAGTGCACCACGGCTAGCCGGGAGGGAGTCCAGGAGAAGTCTGGAGCTGCCGAAGAGACAAGAGACTTCTTCTTGCCTCTTTGTTTCCTGGTGCGAGAGGAGAGGGTATTAAGCGCACCGCATAAAGGAGCTCCAGAAATGGGCGCAAGCCGCAGCTATCAGCGCGACCCCAGAGACGGGCATGAGACGCTAAGGCTGCTGCTTCTGCCACCAAGAAGCCTGTGTGTGAGCACAGGTCACTCCCCACACCTCCCCTCCCAGGAGCCTGTGCAGCCCGCCACTGCCAGGGTCCCGGGATCCAGGGACAACTTCCCCGGGAGAACGCACGGCAGGACTCATGGCTGGTGCAATGTCACGCCAGCCTCTGCCGCTGCAGGCTCACCCCGCATCCGTATCCCTCCCTCCCCCCAGCCTGAGCCAGAGCTCCCGAATCAGCTGCTCCTTTAACAGCGTCCTGAGTGAAGAGCAGACGCCCTTGGGCGTCCCTCCCCCCAGCCTGAGCCAGAGCCCCCGAATCAGCTGCTCCTTTAACCGCGTCCT
>NC_041224.1:111119974-111121180 GCF_002837175.3 Physeter macrocephalus | reverse complement strand
CTTCCTTCCTTCTTTCCTTCCTTCCTTCCTTTCTTCCTTCCTTTCTTTCTTTCCTTTCTATTTTTTCTCCCTTTTATTCTGAGCTGTATGGATTAAAGGCTCTTGGTGCTCCAGCCAGGTTGCCAGGGTTGTGTCTCTGAGGTGGAAGAACCAACTTCAGGACACTTGTCCACAAGAGACCTCCCAGCTCCACATAATATCAAATGGTGAAAATCTCCCAGAGATCTCCATCTCAACACCAAGACCCAGTTTCACTCAATGACCAGCAAGCTACAGCGCTGGACACCCTATGCCAAACAACTAGCAAGAAAGGACTACAGCCCCATCCATTAGCAGAGAGGCTGCCTAAAATCATAATAAGGCTACAGACAGCCCAAAACGCCACCAGACGAGGACCTGCCCATCAGAAAGACAAGATCCAGCCTCATCCACCAGAACACAGGCACTAGTGCCCCCAACCAGGAAACCTACTCAACCCACTGAACCAACCTTGGCCACTGGGGACAGACACCAAAAACAATGGGAACTACAAACCTGCAGCCTGAAAAAAGGAGACCCCAAACACAGTAAGATAAGCAAAATGAGAAGACAGAAAAACACACAGCAGATGAAGGAGCAAGATAAAAACCCATCTGACCTAACAAATGAAGAGGAAATAGGCAGTCTGCCTGAAAAAGAATTCAGAATAATGATAGTGAAGATGATCTGAAATCTTGGAATAGAATAAACAAAATGCAAGAAACATTTAACAAGGACCTAGAAGAAATAAAGAGGAAGCAAGCAATGATGAGCAACACAATAACTGAAATTAAAAATACTGTACATGGGATCAATAGCAGAATAAGTGAGGCAGAAGAACGGATAAGTGACCTGGAAGATAAAAGAGTGGAAATAACTACTGCAGAGCAAAATAAAGAAAAAAGAATGAAAAGAACTGAGGACAGTCTCAGAGACCTCTGGGACAACATTAAATGCACCAACATTCGAATTATAAGGGTCCCAGAAGAAGAAGAGAAAAAGAAAGGGACTGAGAAAATATTTGAAGAGATTATAGTTCAAAAATTCCCTAATATGGGAAAGGAAATAGTCAGTCAAGTACAGAAAGCACAGAGAGTCCAATACAGGATAAATCCAAGGAGAAACACGCCAAGACAATTATTAATCAAACTATCAAAAATTAAATACAAAGAAAACATATTAAAAGCA
>NC_041224.1:111119406-111119553 GCF_002837175.3 Physeter macrocephalus | reverse complement strand
GACATAGACTGGCTGAATGGATACAAAAATAAGACCCATATATATGCTGTCTACAAGAGACCCACTTCAGACCCAGGGACACATACAGACTGAAAGTGAGGGGATGGAAAAGGATATTCCATGCAGATGGAAATCAGAAGAAACCTG
>NC_041224.1:111116891-111118719 GCF_002837175.3 Physeter macrocephalus | reverse complement strand
GCCAATATCACTGATGAACATAGATGCAAAAATCCTCAACAAAATACTAGCAAACAGAATCCAACAGCACATTAAAAGGATCATACACCATGATCAAGTAGGGTTTATCCCAGGAATGCAAGGATTCATCAATATATGCAAATCAATCAATGTGATGAACCATATTAACAACTTGAAGGAGAAAAACCTTACGATAATCTCAATAATTGCAGCAAAAGATTTTGACAAAATTCAACACCCATTTATGATAAAAACTTTCCAGAAAGTAGGCACAGAGGGAACCTACCTCAATGTAATAAAGATCATATATGACAAACCCACAGCCAGCATTGCTCTCAATGATGAAAAACTGAAACCATTTCCACTAAGATCAGGAACAAGACATGGTTGCCCACTCTCACCACTCTTATTCAACATAGTTTTGGAAGTTCTAGCCACAGCAATCAGAGAAGAAAAAGAAATAAAAGGAATCCAAATAGGAAAAGAAGAAGTAAAGCTGTCACTGCTTGCAGGTGACATGATCCTATACACAGAGAATCCTAAGGATGCTACCAGAAAACTACTAGAGCTAATCAATGAATTTGGCAAAGTAGCAGGATACAAAATTAATGCACAGAAATCTCTGGCATTCTTATACACTAATGATGAAAAATCTGAGAGTGAAATTAAGAAAACACTCCCATTTACCATTGCAACAAAAAGAATAAAATATCTAGGAATAAACCTACCTAAGGAGACAAAAGACCTGTATGCAGAAAATTATAAGACACTGATGAAAAAAATTAAAGATGATACAAATAGATGGAGAAATATACCATGTTCTTGGATTGGAAGAATCAACATTGTGAAAATGACTCTACTACCCTAAGCAATCTACAGATTCAATGCAATCCCTATCAAATCACCACTGGCATTTTTTACAGAACTAGAACAAAAAATTTCACAATTTGTATGGAAACACAAAAGACCCCGAATAGCTAAAGCATTCTTGAGAATGAAAAATGGAGCTGGAGGAATCAGTCACCTTGACTTCAGACTATACTACAAAGCTACAGTCATCAAGACAGTATGGTACTGGCACAAAAACAGAAATATAGATCAATGGAACAGGATAGAAAGCCCAGAGATAAACCCACACACATTTAGTCACCTTATCTTTGATAAAGGAGGTAAGAATATACAGTGGAGAAAAGACAGCCTCTTCAATAAGTGGTGCTGGGAAAGCTGGACAGGTACATGTAAAAGTATGAAATTAGAACACTCCCTAACACCGTACACAACAATAAAGTCAAAATGGATTAAAGACCTAAATGTAAGGCCAGACACTATCAAACTCTTAGAGGAAAACATAGGCAGAACACTCTATGACATAAATCACAGCAAGATCCTTTTTGACCCACCTCCTGGAGAAATGGAAATAAAAACAAAAATAAAAAATTGGGACCTAATGAAATTTAAAAGCTTCTGCACAGCAAAGGAAACCACAAATAAGATGAAAAGACAGCTCTCAGAATGGGCGAAAATATTTGCAAATGAAGCAAGTGACAAAGGATTAATCTCCAAAATATACAAACAGCTCATGCATCACACCGGTCAGAATGGCCATCATCAAAAAATGTAGAAACAATAAATGCTGGAGAGGGTGTGGAGAAAAGGGAACCCTCTTGCACTGTTAGTAGGAATATAAATTGCTACAGCCACGATGGAGAACAGTATGGAAGTTCATTAAGAAACAAAAATAGAAGTACCATATGACCCAGCAGTACCACTCCTGGGCATATACCATGAGAAAACCATAATTCAAAAAGAGTCATGTACCACAATGTTC
>NC_041224.1:111085509-111116541 GCF_002837175.3 Physeter macrocephalus | reverse complement strand
TGACACAGGGAGATCAGCTAGGTGGTTTGTGACCACCTAGAGGGGTGGGATAGGCAGGGTGGGAGGGAGGGAGACGCAAGAGGGAAGAGATATGGGAACATAGAAAAAAAAAAGATAACCAACAAGGACTTACTATATAGCACAGGGAGCTATACTCAATATCTTATAACAACCTATAATGGAAGAGATATTTTAAAAGAATATATATATTTATATATATATGTACTACTGTATCACTTTACTGTACACCTGAAACTAACACAACATTGTAAATCAACTCTATTTTAATAGAAAAAATTTAAAAAGTAAAATAAAGTAGAGGAAGAAGAAAAGGAGAAAGAAACAGAGGAAACTAAAACAGAAAAATTAAAATAATATAGTCTATAATAAAATACTTGGTTAGAGTATGTAGAGATATCACAAATTTACAACAGAATTCTTTTTGTATTTCTGTTCTTGTAACCTACTACATGACAAGAAAAAGTTTCCTGGTCCAGATTCCAATCCAGAATAACATTTGCATTTATCTATCATGTTGCTCAGTCTCCTTTTTATTGGATCAGATCCTCATTCTTTCTTTGCTCTTTATTTTGATTCTTAAAGAGAACAGGTCAGTATTTTGCATACTGATCTTTAATTTGGGCTTGCCTTAAGTATACCCATGATTCAATTTAGGTTGTGAATTTTTGGTGAGAATGTCATAAAAGTGATACTGTGTCTATCGCAATGCATCACATCATGAAGCTAATATGATGTTAATTTTACCTGTTACTGGAGATGCTAACTTTGATAATTTTTACTCTACACTGCACATATTTGTAGTTAGAAAAAAAATAGCCAGTTGCACTTAAGAATGTCCTTGATGAAGCAGTAAAAATTAATTTTATTAAATCTGGACCATATAAGTACATGTCTTTTTAATGTTCTATGTTATAAAATGGGAAGCACATATAAAGCACATCAGCTACCTGCTTAAATATGATAGTGGTTGTTAAGAAAAGTGCTTGTGTGCCTTTTTTTCATACAAAAATGTTTTTATATGAAATACCAACTGACAGATAAACTAGAGTTATTCATACACGGTTATCTGGTAGATATTTTGTAACAAGTAAAATAAGTAAGGCTGTCACTTCAAGAAAAATAATTGATGATATTTATTACAACAATAATATTCAAACTTTCAAATGAAAATTGGAAGTTTGGAAAACTTGTATCTGCCACTTTGAGCTTGAGATCTTCCCAATACATAAAAGCTTTCTGATGAGACTATTAGTGATATTAACTAATACGAGTTTTTGATATTTTATAATGAAATATAATTGCTCATCATTTTGAACATCTATATAATTTAGCAAACCTATATAATTGACCCTTGAACAAAGTGAGGGTCAGGGATACTGGCCCTCCACCCAGTCAAAAATCCACTTATAACTTATAGTCGGCCCTTCTAATCACTGTTCCTCTTTATTCACGATTCTACATCCAAGGATTCAACCAACCATGAATCATATAGTATTGAAGTTATTTACTACTGAAAAAAATTCCCATATAAGTTGACCTTTGCAGTTCAAACCTGTGTTGTTCAAAGGGTCAACTGTATTTTCTAAATGACCTAAGCACGATATGACAAAATCATGCAGAAATAAAAGTTCCATTAAAAAATGTAATGTAGGCTAATGAAGTTTCATAGAGCAGCCTATGAGAACTTCATTGATATGGTTTTAGATTCTACACTGCAGATGATCTTTAAGAAACTACCATTGTTAAATTTTGCTACAATACCAAACAATATCCACCATTATCTGAAACAGCCATTAGAACACCCTTCATTTTCCAAATACATATCTGTGTACATAGATTTTTTTTTAATACACCTAAAACAAAACAACATATCATATTAAGCTATATGCAGAAGCAGAATAGAGAATTTGGCTGAGGAGCACCCAACACAGGAAGGGCCAGCGGGGGGCCTTCAAATCTGAGACTTAAAAAAAAATAGGTTTATAGTCAATGATTTTGGAGAACAGAGAAGAGAGTGATCAGATACAGGAAAACTTACACATCAGTCCTTTAAGTCTTTTTTTCTACCAAACTCTTTTCTTCTCTCATTCTTTTCAACTTTGAAGGCTGTTTCATACTTGGGATTTTCTCATTATACAGAGAAAGCATTTTTAAAAGTAAGGTTCAGTCTAAACCTCCTATCCTCTCCATAATTTAAGTAAGACTTATCTTGGAATTCTCTGTAACAGGCCATGAAAAATGAAGAGTAATCGAAGTTTTCCGTGCTCATGCAGCACAATTTAAATTCCAACATTACAATTATTGGTACACTGTTATAATTATCTATATACTCTCTTTTTAACTCTATGTTGTCAATATAAGTACACGACAATGAAGATTTACAAAAAATACTGAACATATACAAAACATACAAGAAAAATTTTAATATGCTTGGTGTATCTGCTTGTTTTTTGAAATTAGAAAATCAGCATCTATTTGGCATTTCCAAACTCTGAAATGGGCAATTTCTTAGAAACACAAACATGGGGAAGAATAACAAGTGTAAACTCTCCCTCTCCCAAAAAAGACAGTTTATGCCACCTCACATAGCAGAAATAACTAATGTCATCCAATAGGAAAAAAAGCTAAAAATAGTTGTCATTTTCTTAACCATTATCCTACAGCTGTAACAGCTTCTGGAAGGGAAAATTTTTGTTGTAATTTAAAAATATAATTTGCATTTTATTTCTGTTTTATGGCATTTGAATGAAAAAAGGTAAGGACAAAAGAAACAAAAACCCAAGAAATAAAAAAAGTAAAATCAAACATTTCAGAGATATTGTATAATGGGATATTTTTTCAAGATGTTCTTGTGGATGCTTGCTTCCCTTAAAGCAACCAACAAGAAATGGAAGGGGAGAATGAGATTAGACAACTGTTAATAACCATAAGAGCACCCTTTTTAACAATCCAACTGTAGTTTATCTTGGAATATAAAACAATATAATGGAATGTTTTTGTCCATAAAAGTCACTCAAGATCCAGATTATAAATGTCAACAATTTGCATAAAAGCTCAACTTTAAAGATTTAGTACTATGTACAAATGTAGATAAAAATAAGCACAAACATAAGAGTTGCATTTTAATATAGGTATCCATTATCTAATGTTTATATAATGGAAGCCAAATGACTTCATTATTATCTGTGCTATTACACTGAATACCAAATGAATTCATCATACAGGCATACTTGCTTTAAAAACTATTACAGCCCCATCAATTGCAAGGGAAACATATATATGCAAACTTCTTTACATGACTAATTTGATTTTTGTGTTAACTGCTAATGTATTATTAATCAACAGTTCATTATACTTTTAGATAGCCTTAATTTATTTGTGCTTTATGTGTACACAATTCATTTCTGTAATCTCTTGCTCTATAAAATTTTATTCCTATTTAAACAATATTATCCTTAGGTAATGAATACATATATGCAAAAATCAGATGGAAGAAAATGGAACCAGCTAAATTATCTGTTGTATCTAAATCTCAGTAAATGCAATCATTTCGGCCCAAAGATTTTTTCCCATTAACTCACTATTTTCAAAATAAAATGATTGTTCTTTGGCTTAGACTATACATTTGTATCAAAACAGTTCCTTGAACATATTCAGTTTATCATTTCAATTTTTATTGTTCTGAATTGGTTTCATGGATGGAAATTTAATTTGCTTATTTTGATTTGCTAGGCCATACCCAAAATGAAATCCTTAAAGTGGATTTAGGTGAGATGATATCTGAAAAATAATCAATAGTGAGTCAAACACCGTGAAGTTGCTTTAAAAATTCACAGAATGAAACAGACACATTTTTATAAGCAGGTGAATGAAAGATGTTGACACTTAGGAGAAACAGCATATTTGTTATGAGAAAATCTAGAATTCAACCTGGTGTTATTATGGAAAGACCAACTATTAGTAAAGAAAATTGACAATGGGTTTTGATCCTTCAGTGAGGCAATCAGAGATATTCAGAATTCCATACAGTTGTGTACAGGAACTGTTCATTTAAAATCTCTGACTAATTTAGAATTTGCTTGGGTATTGTTCTGATGTATTATAAGCCCTAAGTCTTTCTAACAGCATGATGGATTACTGAAACACATATGATTGGTCTTCTTAAATATGGTAATTTTAGCGATATAAATTGCTTCATACCATCAACTTAGAGCACAGTTTCCCAAAACTTTACATGTCAATACACAGTTAAGACATAGAAACACTTATTCAACATACTGTAATGACAGAGAGGAGTGCTCATAGACAATAGAGGCAAACCCAGTAACTCTGGTCACTAAGGGCCATGGCACATGGAACTCATTCTCAGCACTGGCTAGGAAATTCTGCCATAGAAATATACTTTATATTACATACAATGACTCTTACATTGCATCAAGAGACAAATGGAATATTAGTTAAGTGTACTTCCATAGAAAATTACAGAGTGGAGTCAAATGAATACCTCTTATGAAAACATTTCAATAGATACTAGCTAATATTTATTTAATGCTTGATAAAAGTAGGCACTACTCCAGGTCCTTTATTTGTGTTAAATAATGTAATGTTTATTGCAACCCTATGAGGTTGGAGCTCCTATCTCCATTTGATAAGTAAGGAAGCTATGGCGTAGAGCCATAGCTCAAGTATGGTTATGACAAGATTTCATGTATTTGTCCAAGAGCACATGCTAGAAAGGAGCAAGAGGTTCAAACCCAGACAGCCTGATTCCAGAACTTAAATTCTTTACCATTGGCTTTTTTGTAATTATTTTTAATTCACTAATAAAAGAGTCAAAATTAATATCAAGTAATTTACAATCTTTTGAATTCTAAAAGAAGTGCTGGGAAGAGATTTGCTGATCTAAAAATTTACAAAATATATTTATATACATGAATTTTAATTCTCCACTTGATTCAGGAGAACAAGAACATCCTTAATTAACCAAAAGAGAAGAAATATTGATCCTTACTTTATTTTCATATAGGAAAAAAGTTTAGACTCACTAAAATTGGTTTCTTATATTCTTAATTTATAGATAATAAGTGTCTACTTATACAATGCTTGTATTACTAATTATTTTTCTATAGGTATTACAAACTATATTTGTTTCCCTAGAAATTTTTATTTTTATAAGAAATATAGTAAATAGAATATTAGATGGTATTTTTTGTTAAATTTGGTATTATATTCTATTGGAACTATATCTTGTTACAAGTTAGTCAATCATTCACCAGTCTAAACATTTTCTTGCATGAAATGTACTTTTATGGGCATGGTCCTGGCAAGATTGTGAATGTAACAGATGTTTCAAAAGTACAGTTAATGTAATCCCAACATTTAGTAGTATTTTCAGTTAAAAGTTCTTGCAATTTTTACATATTTTGCAACTACAAAGAATTAGAATAAATAGAAGGTTTGGCAGTGAATCTTGTTCATTTTTTAACAGTTTCTCTGCTCCCAAATGTAACCTTAACAGGGATATAGATCTTTCAATTTGAAGCAAGCTGATTTCCCTGTGGTTAAGCCCCAGTCATTGTAAACTTCTGCCTAACATTCATCAATCAAGAAAAGGTATATTTTTTTCTTTTGTGGGAAGATAGACTTTTCTGTACTTTGTAATGGAATTTGATTTCATGTATGGATTATTCACTCAAAATAATAAATAACTGCCTTGTTGAACTTAGAACAATCAAAACAAATCTAAAAGATATAAACCTCATTCTAACAACGTTACCGCTATACCCCACCAAATCATTGGCGACAATGATGTCTACAGATTGTTTTGGAAGTCTTGGATGCCACCAGATGGTGCTCTTACAGAGCCAAATAGACAAGCATTCACTACAAAATTTAAAAAAAAACAATGGTGACTTTTTGGACTAGAGAAGTCATTCTCCTTCTGTCACATATTCAGAGAATTTCATGATGTCCAATAATCTATGACTGAAATCACACTTCATGGTCTGAAAATTTTGGACCCTAATAAATCAAAATAGCAATACTTGAATATAAAGTTGCTTTTAAATTAGGAGGATTCTTTATATATATATATATATTTTTTTTTTCTCTAGATAGCCTGATCAGTAGTAAAAACTCAAATGTTAAATATTATCATTAAATATCATTGTTAAAAGTAGTATTAACTAATATGTGTACAGCAATTTATCACAATGTTTAATTTACCAGATGCTCACTAGAAACTATGTCACATAAGAATATATGTGCAAATATCTAAACACATATTTATTGTTATAATATAAATAGAATGTATAATATATAGACTTGAAATGCACTACGGCAAATAACACATATAAAAATAATAAGTAGCTGTGTTCAGCCCAAACATTGTTTGATAACAACAAGATACTCAAAGTATATCTATTTAAAATAGTGATATAAATTTGAGGAAAACATAAATTACTGGAAAAAAAATGTATTTACTAACCTGAAGCACAGAGAAATAGGACAGGCCTAACATTTTTTAGGCATGCCTCTTTAGACATTCAGGATGAGAGTGTCATCATATTTTCTTTCAAAACTGACCTGACTATTGGTACCTTTCACTAAGAATTTTCAAAGTTAGTGTATGTACTATCTTTACCTTCACTCGTTTCACAGATTCCACTCTGGTAATTTAGAGTTTTGTACAACACCTTACATCCATAAAATAGTAAGGATGGAGGCCAATACTTAACATCTGCTGTGTTTAAATCCACATATCTGTGGATTTGGGGCAAGTTATTAAATCTTTCTAAGCCTTAGATTTACCCTCTATTAGATGTGATAATTAAATAGTACCTGTGTTACAGTGTTACTGTTTTTATTTTTGCTTGAGGATAAAATGAATGGGTATACCCACATGTGTATACATATGTATCTTGAACAATGTGTTTAGCATATAATGTGTTTTTAAATGTTATCTATTATCATCATGATTATGGTTACTGTTGTGAATGGGCCCGTGGCAAAACGATAAAATAAAGACAATATAATGTTTTTATTTCTAAATTATGTTACTTTAAAGATTTCGGTTAGTAAATGATTATGACATTTAAACAACAAAACTGTAAATATCCCATCAATATCAGATAAGTAAATATCATGAAAATGCTGAATAGCAGTTTTGTTTCATTTTTTAAATATTTTTATGCAAAAGGTTTATAAGCTCTTGTAAAACAAGTAATATCTAAGAACACAGAATCATAGTTATCATTTTTAGTGTTATTTTTTATGGTCTTTCTTGGAAAACAAAAAATTTCAGTCTTTCTCATTCATGGAAACCAAAAGTTTGAGGATCTCTAACAGATTCTGCCTTTGAATGTAGGCAGGATGCTTTTCCTCTTTCTAGACCAATAATAATCTTTAAATATTAGGTAGTTAAGAGCAGTTCATATTCTCCCTCAACTCTTTCCCCCATCTACCCATTATTTTCACAGAAAATTTATTACATTCAGTCCAAAATATTTAGTGAGTTAACCATATTTTTTATTACTGATTTTAGGTAGATAATAGGTATTAAAATATTATGTTTGAAATATATATATATATACGTATATCACCCAAGAAAAAACGAAATTCAAATCATTGAAATAAATTGTTAGGAATATCAAAATTTTTTTCATAGGATATTTTTTAAAGTTATATCCTACATATAAGTATGACCACATGTCCTCAAGATCTTCATTTCTTTGTGTTTTTTAATAGTGTCAGTAGGAAAAATTATGATTAGCAAATATGCCTTCATTTGCTGACAAGAAACTCAAAGACAGCCTTCCTTTAAATTGCAGTCTCCTTTCTAAAAGATGTTTGCTAATACATCCCCATCTGGGTAGTAAACTTCACAGAAAACTATGAAGCTTTATCAGAGCCTATATTTTTAAACCTCTTCTTTTATCCAAAGTATTAGCAAAATGGTTAAGAGTTAGAATAAGTGACTAGTGTGTGTATTTTTTCTTCTTAATTATTTATTTATTCTTTGGTTTTCTCCAGTGGAGGTGATAATAAGCAAATGGCAGGAAGCCAGGCATGTGTTAATGTGAAGGAAATGGGAGATGCTAATGCCCAAAAGGTAAAGAAAAAGAGAGACAAATAAAAAGAGAGAAAATAAATAGTTTCTAAAAAATCGGAATATTTGCAAACACAGGATGAAATACTATCTTAATATACCGAAATTAGGACATTATGGAACTTTAACTATTAAAAATAATTTAGCTATGAGTTATGTGTTGTACTAAAAGCTAAATTACAAAGCTTTCAAAAACATTTCCTCCCTTCTGCTCCTATTTTTGTCCTTTATCTTCCCAAAAGATTGTCCCTGATTTGTGGCTTCACTCCAGTTTTTTCTTCCCCTGTGTTGCTCTCCTATGATTCTTTTCCCCACCAACCCTTCAGCGTGTAAACCATAGTCCATTTTTTTCAATAAATAATTACTTAATAGTCCCAACAATTTATCTTCCTCTCTTTTGAATAATTATGGCATATATATAGATACTATAAAATTTATTTCCTTTCTGTTACTTCAGATCTATCAGTCTTTGCTTCCCAAAGCACTCATCACTTAAGACCTAAGACATGACTATATTGTTTCTGTATCTATGCCTCTCTGCCCTCCCCTGCCCTGATTCAGTGAAGACTATATAGTAGATATGTTAAAATGCATGACATAATGGATCTGAGTACCATACACACTGAATTTATATTCTTCTCAATATGTCCAAGATATTTTTCCATTCAAACTTTGAGAAATTCAAGGATATAGGGGAAAAATGATATGAGGTATCTCCAAATAACTGGCAAAGCAGATAACTTGCTCATGTTATTTTGTAGTCAATTTTGACAATTGCTAAGCTAGATACATCCTTAAAAATTTTTTCCCCTTACTTAATAATAATGAGGCATGTATTAGAAGCTACAAAGATGAACCTAAAATCATGTGATTGCTTGTTTGAATGAGCCATGCTAGAAGATATCTCAAGGTTCCGACTAAGTTCTGTTACACTTGTCCCAGGACACTGCATATTCTGCTGGAATGGGAATCTGTTGCTCCAATCTGCAAGCATCAACAATTCAGACTCCTTAGTCTTTCTGGAATGTGATTAGGAAAGATTGGGTTAGTAGGAAAATGGAAGCAAAAATAAGCCAGAGAGGACTTAGACAATTTCTCTTCCCCTAGGTATGTTCCTCTCCTCTTGAAAACCCCTAACATCCCACAAATACCATCTCCTCTTACACTAAAACTACTACCACCACTGCCATGATCAATGTCTCTGTTGCTTGAGCTGAGATGTGATTCTTTAGACAAGGAACCTGGAGTTTCTAGATAACAGAAAAAACAGGATGTGTATTAAATGTAGGAAATCTACTCCCATCAAAAATGTATCTATCGGGTTTCCCTGGTGGCGCAGTGGTTGAGAGTCCGCCTGCCGATGCAGGGGACAAGGGTTCGTGCCCTGGTCCGGGAAGATCCCATATGCCGCGGAGCAGTTAGGCCCGCGAGCCATGGCCGCTGAGCCTGCGCGTCCGGAGCCTGTACTCCGCAACGGGAGAGGCCACAACAGCGAGAGGCCCGCGTACCGCAAAAGAAAAAAAAAAATGTATCTATCGTTTTTATGATACAAAGTACAGATTCTACAGTCATCATGAATTTGCTTTGCTTGTTGTAAATTAGAGGAAAACCATATTAATATATTGAATTATCTAGATAGACTTCCTAACCTCACATAGTTGTGTTTCTCATTGTGCTTTCTTCTGATATCATTTAAAAAATATATTCTAAGAACTCTTAGTACCCATTTCTCAAATCCTTTAATGGTCAGATTGAATGTTACTGACTGTTTTGAATATAATAATTATATTTCTGTAGAATTATTCATTATTTCAGCAAAATATGTAGAATGTCTTTTTAAATTTAGTTTACTGATTACTCTCCCTCCAAATTTATTAAATGAAGACATAAAATAATTTCCTCTTATCACACTAAATATATACTCAAAGTCATGAGGAAAATAAAATAAAGGACATGATCTATTTCAGTTATTCCTGTAATTAGGTACAAAATTACATATAAAATTTTAGAAAATACATTTTGTTCTGTAATTAATCAATTAATTAAATAAATGACTATATGTCAATAGGGCTAACAGAAGACACAACTAGGCAGCTTTTAAAGTTCCTCATGGGTCCACATTTTTTCCCCATTTTGTTTTCTTCATGTCTCTCCCATACCCACATCAATTATTTGGTATATTTGACTGTTATGAAACTTTTACAAAGTCCATATTTCTTCAAACAGTGCCAATAGCTAATAGCAAATGTATAAGGCAATTTAGCAGTACTTAATGGAGAATGCCAAATGAGTTAAACCTAGCTTTGTCCTTCATGTGTTTTCTGATAATATGTGTGGAAAAATACCACACACACACACACACACAAACACACACGACACACAGGAAAACACTCTCAATACAGCATAAGAAATGCAAACATAACTTTTTAACATTTCAATTAAAGGAGGAGTTATTTCTGACTGGAATTATTTGTTAAATTGCATAAACTATGTGTGTATTTTGTATCACTTTGAAAGTGTTCTCTTTTTGGCAAATTGAGTAATCCAACCTGTGATAATGCATATTTATAGAGATTGGTTAAAAAATCAATTTTTCAGCTAAAAATGATTTTACGGTAGAAAATTTTAAAGGAAGAGAATGTTCAACAACTCATATACTGTAAACAGGTTTATTTTGCTGTTTGATGAAAAGATGTTTATATAAGTTTATTATCAACGTGGGAAAGCCAAATGGTAACCATAATAGGTCCCTACAGTTTGACATTACTTCAAATATGTAGTTTCAGAAACCTGATTTGTTTTCTCAGCCAAAGACCAGAAAATATTTTTTCTCAAAAGAACAAGTTAATTAATATATTCATACAGACCGATAAATATGTAAGAGCAATAAAATATATAAATGTAAGTGATAATAATATTTATTATTATATCACTTTCTGCCATTTAATCCTGGGATTTATCTGCCTCCAAGGAGATTTCTGTCTTTGTACATAACCTTTCCAGCTCCTCCACCTTATAAGGTAATAGTCAGCTTGAGTTCTGAAATTTTGTGATGGATACTTCGAAAATTAGGGTGAAGAAACAGAACTAGAAAATCAGAGTTTAATGTTTTATTATAAACAAACAAGTTTTATTTACAGGAGTGAAAAACTATAGAGGTTAAATGAATGAGAAAAAGAGAAAAATCTGGATCTTGTAATCTTATAGTTTGGAAAGAGATTTTGACAGTACTGAGAGTAACAGGTGAAGAAAAAAAGAAGGTTGGAAAGTTTCATACTATGATTTAGATATCCCTTGATGTTCTTTGAGAAATGCAAGTAAACAGAAAATTGAGGCTTATTTATATAATCTTGGATGGCAAGGCTGTATTTCTTTTAATGTTCTTCTATATAGTATAAAGTTTATAATAGACACTAGTCCCACAGGATCCTGGGTATTACTTGAATTACATATAAAAATTAGTGTAATTTATAATGTAATTCATACGTTTCAAGTTGAACTGATAATTACATTACCTAACAAGTTCTTTCTTAGATAAATTGCACTATAGTGATAGGTAAATTACCTGGAAGCATGAGTAGGGAATTTAAAAAAATAATAGTGATATTAATGTCTGTATTAAGATTTGCCTTTATTTCCTCTTTACTTTAAGCAGAGAAATTTAGTGAACTTCAGAATTTAATAGTTTTACTGTGAACCATAATACCACCCCATTATTCTTGGGATTGCCAAATATTTCATATGAATGTTTATTAAAATAACTCATTGAAGAGAGAGATAAAGTAGTAAAAACTCACTCTACTGATAAAAGAAACTGACACAACACAGGGAAAATGAATATTATTGTTTTTCCTAACCTGCTATGATACATTTAGATTACATGACATAGCTATCTGTTTTAAAAATTATTTTCCTCTTCAGTTAAAAATATAAATGAAGGGCATCACCTTTCAGACTCTACATTTCTGGTACCTTCAGATATTAAACAATGTAATAAGCAGCTTCTTTGATGATAGGTCAGGCTATTTGTCAATGTACTTAAAGACTCTGAGTAAATATATAAATGCTTAGGTCTATTCAATCTCAAGTAAAGATTTAATAAATTTTGAGAAAGTTCAAAAACATAAAAACCATATTTTTTTAAGTGAGGATAAAATTCTCACAGTCCACATATTGCACTGGTTCTTGCTTGTTGACTCACTATCATATTAATCTTTAGCTATTTTCAGGAAAAAAAAAGGACAATTGCATTATGACCAGCAATCTTTTCAGTGGACCAAGATTAGAATTCTGCATGTGAATTATAATCTATCTGTCTATCTAGGTATCCATCCATCCATCCATCTGTCCATCCCAATTCAGAGCAATGACTAATTGGAGTTTATCCTATTCTAAACATAAATTAAGTTTTTCCCCTGATTTAGTCAAGCCAAAAAAATATGTAGAAGTTAATTTATCGATATTGTCATACTGACATAAATTAAAAATAAACTGGCAAACATAGGGATGCCTAAAGAAACTATTTCTAAATTCTAATTTTTCATTTCACTAAATTAAGCATTTTAAAAATAATAAAAGTGGTCAGGAATGATGTTAATTAAGCTTCAAATTATTTATATATATATATGGTAATATTTTGATGATTTTACTCAAAACATGTGTAGAGCAATTAATGAGAAATATGAAAAAGAAGGAAATTAAAATCAAGTGTTTCATTCAGTGCAATCATTCTTAAGACAATTAAACCAATCCTTTAGAAGTTTCCTCATGATGACTTTCTGTATTATTTTACATTGACTTTTCCTCTTGCTTCACATGTAAGCAATTCAACTTTATAGAAAGGTGGGCACAGTCAGCCAACAGCTCAGAAATGGAAAATTGTAATAACTGTATTTTCAGACATAATTCACAGGTTAAACCTGGTGGGAATTGCTTTCCTCTGTGTGGACTTTTAAGGATGATGCATTACACAAAATGTGTGTTGCTTTCATTGTTTTTTTCTGAAGATAGTTGGATGTTCTGAGATACAGATGATGATACAGTTGATGCTATAGACCTCTACTGAATTAATAACTCTGGATTTCATCAGCAATCTGTTGATACAGACCAACTTCCATGTCATTTTTTTTCTCTTTTGGTTGGGAAATACAATCTTTAATGGTTGAATGAATTTCTCTCCACACATTGACTAATAGTAAATCTTTTTATATCTCTTTCAGCTTTATCATTCCCTCTGGCACTTTAGTTGGCCCAGATTTATTGAGGTCCAACAGAATGAAGTTGAAATCTCCCTTTGAAATAAAGTTCCTGGCCTGAAGAAGAAGAAAAAAAATCCTTAAAGAGCCTCATCCTTAGGACAGCAACTTTTATAATGCAGAACTGATCTGAATAGCTCTCAGACGTTGGCCTTGGATAACAGTTTACATTGCATTATTGGATATGAACCTTGAACTGAGTCTCTTCTCTTGCTTTTTCTTTCTCTTTTACAAGGACACCCACACATATTCTTGCTTGCCTTTACAAAAGAGAATTCAATCTTTAGTTAGATATAAAACAACCTCTCTACAGTGTTTCTCTCTTCCTTGTATAACTCAACAAAGCAATATCCAGGAAACCAGTAATATCACTAATCTGCTTTTAAGGATTTTAGAGTACTTTATTCACGTTCCATTTATTTTCACATATATATTTCCTTGAGTTTTAAGTATAAATGGGGAACACCAAAATTATTTAAGTTATAACATTATAAAAACTCTCACTAGTCTCTTGAAATATTATTAGTTTGTTTATTTTATATGAGTGTTGTACAATAAGAACTTCTTAAAGATGTAGGACTTCACTGTGGCTTAGCCTTTCTCTTGGATGAAATTAAAATGTAGACAGTGAGCAATATGCAAAGAACACTGATTCTAAAATAAAACATGGATATAAATCCCAGCTCTGATTGTGTCAATTTCCGTAGCTAATGAAGTATTTTTTAGCTTTATTTTTGCTTTTTTTTTTAAAATTTCCCAAAGGAAATCTCATCTATGACTCTAATATGTATGGAAACTACTCTTGTGTTTGGAGCTGAGCTGGTGGAGAAGGGGTACAGGGTACCTGCATTTCTGAATTCTTGACACATTTTTTATTCTTTTTAGCATATGTAACAAATTTCTCATTGCAGTAAGAGAATTCACTCTTTTTTTTTTTTTTTTTTTTTTTTTTTTTTTTTTTTTTTGCGGTACGCGGGCTCATGGGCCCAGCCGCTCCGCGGCATGTGGGATCTTCCCAGACCGGGGCACGAACCCATGTCCCCTGAATCGGCAGGCGGACCCTCAACCACTGCGCCACCAGGGAAGCCCCAAGAATTCACTCTTGTTAACATAAGGAGAAAGGATTTCTTAAGGCATGTAGACAGACCTTAATTGTGAAAAATGAAAAAAAAAAAGACTCTAGTCTGAGATTTCAGAATCAGCTCTCATCATCATGCTACAGAACTGTCTCACCAAGAGCACATGCCTCTGTCTCACAAAGACATTCTGAATCACGGTTCTTAACTTTTGTTTCATGAATCTCCAAAAGATTTCCAGGTACAATTCAGAGTGCCTGAGAAGTTTGTTGGGAAAAACATTTACATACCATATTTACTTTTGTTAACTTCTGCAATTATAAAAGTAGGCAATAGTATTAGTAGCACCAGTGACTTAGACAACAATTAAAATGTAGAGATATTTCATATCACTATAGTTGTAAATTTGTCAAGATACTATTTATCTTTATTATTACCTCAAGATTTTGGGAAGTAATAGACCTAGTATTTGGTCATGTCATTTATTTCTTTATAAAATACAAATATATTGCTAACTTTTAAAAATATTTTGATGCATTTCTGAGTTTTCTTTGTAATCATTTGCTTTCTTTTATATACATATTATTTTTAGAAGCAGCTTTTGGTTCACAGCAAAATTCAGCAGAAAGTATGGAGAGTGCCCATATACTCCCTGCCCTCACACACACACTGCCTCTCAAACTTACCAGCATCCTGCATCAGAGTGGTACCTTTGTTACCTATATGGAAAATCATTATCAACCAAAGACCACAGTTCATATTAGGGTTCACTCTTGGTGTTGTACACTCTATGGGTTTTGACAAATATAATGAAATGCATTCACAGTTATAGTATCATACACCATAGTTTCACTGCCCTAAAAAATCCTCTGTGCTCTACCTATTCATTCCTCCCTTTCCTCCTAACCTCTGGCAACCACTGATCTCCACAGTTTTACCTTTTCCAGAATATCATATAGTTGGAATCATACATTATGTAGCCTTTCCATATTGGCTTCTTTCACTTAGTAATAAGCATTTAACTTTTCTCCATGTCTTTTCATGACTTAATAGCTCATTTTTTTAGCACCGAGTAATTGTCCACTGTCTGGATGTATATACCAGTTTATTTATAAACTCACTCTACTGAAGGACATCTTGGTTGCTTCCAATTTTTGGTAATTATGATTAAGCTGTTATAAACATGTGTGTGCAGGATTTCATTTGGACATAAGTTTTAAACTCCTTTGAGTAAATGTCATGTAGTGTGATCATATGGTAAGAGCATGTTTAGCTTTGTAAGAAGCTGCCAGAGTGGCTGCTTCACTTTGCATTCCCATTAGCAATGAAGAAGAGTTCCTGTTGCTTCACGTCCTTGCCAGATTTTAGTGTATTCAATATTCTGTATCTTTGTCATTCTAATAGTTGCATAGTGGTATACCATTTGTAATTCCCTAATGACATTTGATATTGAGCCTCTTCTAATATGCTTATTTATTATCTTTATGTCTTCTTTGCTGAGATGTCTGTTCAGGTATTTTGCCCATTTTTAAAATCAGGTTGTTCATTTTCTTATTGTTGAGATTTAAGTGTTATTTTTATATTTTGGGTAACAGTCTTTATCAGATATGTCCTTCGCAAATTTTTCCCCAGTCTGTGGCTTGTCTTCTTATTTTCACAGTGACGTTGTCAGACAGCAGTTTTTAATTCTAATGGAGTTCAGCAATTATTTCTTTCATAGATCATGCCTTTGGTATTGATAAATGGTGATAAAAAGTCATTGTCATATTCAAGGTCATCTAAGTTTTCTCCTGTGTTATCTTCTAGGATTTTTATAGTTTTCTGTTTTGCACTTAGGCCTATGATCATTTTGACTTAATTTTTTTTGTGAAAGGTGTAAGGTCTGTGTGTGGATTCATTTTTTTTGCACATGGATGTTAGTTGTTCTAACACCATTTGTTGAAAAGACTATTCTCCACTGTATTGCTTTTGCTGCTGTGTCAAAGTCCATTGACTATATTATCAATATTTGGGTCTATTTCTGGGCTCTTTATTTTGTCCCATTGATCTATTTGTCTATTCTTTCACCAATACCGCACTGTTCTGATTACTGTACCTTTATAGTAAGTCTTTAAGTTGGGTAGTGTAAGTCACCTGACTTTGTTCTCCTTCAATATTGTGTTGGCTGTTCTGGGTCTTTTGCCTTTCCAAATAAACCTTATAATCATTTTTTTGATATCCATAAAGTAACTTACAGGGATTTTTATTTAGATTGCATGAAATTTATAGATCAATTTGGGAAGAGCTGATGTCTTGATGATATTGAGTCTTCCTGATAATGAACATAGAATATCTTTTCATTTATTTAGTTCTTCTTTGATTTCTTTCATTAGTTTTGTAGTTTTCCTCATATATATCTTGTATAGATTTTGTTAGATTTATACCTAAGTATTTCACTTTTTTCAATGCTATGTAAATGGTAATATATTTTTAATTTCAAATTCTACTTGTTTGTCACTGGTATACAGGAAAGCAATTGGCTTTTGTATATTAATCTAGTATCCTAAAACCTTGTTATTGTTGCTTATTAGTTCCAAGAGTTTTGTTTTGTTGTTGATTCTTGATTTTCTACATAGACAATCTAAAAAAAGACAGTTTTATTTTTTCCTTTCCCCATATATGTATGCATTATTTTCTTGTCTTGTTGCATTATCTAGGACTTCCACTGTGACTATATATTGTTTGTTTGTTTTTTATAATTTATTATTTTTATTTATTTATTTGTTTTTGCCGGCATTGGGTCTTTGTTGCTGAGCGTGGGCTTTCTCTAGTTGCAGTGAGCAGGGGCTACTCTTCGTTGTGGTGCGTGGGCTTCTCATTGCGGTGGCTTCTCTTGTTGTGAAGCACGGGCTCTAGGTGTGTGGGCTTCAGTAGTTGTGGCTTGTGGGCTCAGTAGCTGTGGCTCACAGGCTCTAGAGCGCAGGCACAGTTGTTGCGGTGCACAGGCTTAGTGGCTCCGCGGCATGTGGGATCTTCCCAGACCAGGGATCAAACCTGTGTCCCCTGCATTGGCAGGCAGATTCTTAACCACTGCGCCACCAGGGAAGCCCTATATATTTTGTATTTGAAAAACATTATTCTGAGAAGACATCTGAGGCTTTATCAGATTTTCAGCTGTCCTTGGCAAACGCATACACAGACACATTGTTAAGAGCTACCATTCTAAAAAAAAAGAAAATACTGCTAGAGACTGAATCACTTGCCTCTTCCAAGATCCCAGCCAGCAAGATGGAAGATACAGTTTCTCTTTAAAATTAAACTTTTTGGTTAGGGCAACTGATTAAATCTAAACCATGTAAGCACTGCCTTACAAAGGAAAAAATAAGACTTGTAGGACTCTTTTGCTTGTTTGTTTTCATTTTGTTTTAGGTGTGTGATTCCCAAACTGTGTGCTGAATCATCTGAAGACACTGTAGTAAACTTAGAATGATACCTCTTAATATTTCTTAAATTCTAAGGAAACTTGGTGATGCTCAACACCTAACAGTCATTGTAGGAACACTAACTCCAGATAGTTCACAATTTCAACATTAGATCACACTGCTTTCCTTTTGATGACATCACATCTTTATAAAGTTGGATTTTGGGGGGTAGTTGTAAGAAAAAGCAAGTAATAAGCAAAAGGCAATGTTAAACAGAAAACAAGAGTGGAGGTAAGTAATCTAAGCTTTAAGAAATTGTGTAGTGCCAATAGACACACACATCATCTCAGTGAGTAATTGTGGTTTTTTTAAAAATTAAATTATAATATTATTTATCTTTTCATTTTATGTGTATTATTTTATCAAGCAGCTACTAAATTGTTAGGACATAAATACTTAATATGTTGTCAATACCTGTATTCTTAATAAATGGAACTTTAAAGATTATGATTATCTATCTATCTATCAATCTATCTATCTATCTATCTTCCTATTATCTTTATTTATTGCCTAGGAGCACTGTGAAAAATTCCTGAGACAGTAATGTCACTGCAAACTGAGAAATTTCAGGTATCTCTGCATTAGGTTTTACATTGGAAAAGTATAATTGGCACTATGGAAAATGATTACAAATTGGAAAAGTAATACAAGAACTTCAGGTAGTATATTTTCTTTATAGGTGACATAACTTCATTTAAGTCATTTCCATGAAATAGTGGGGTATGCATGATATAATTGTAAAACTGTGGGTTTTCTAATTATATAAGTAACTAAATTTTACTAAGGTGTCATTATATTGTAGAGAAAAGTTTTTGGAGGCAGTGAAGTTTGAAGGGTGAAGATTTAATAGTAAGAAAAAAAGCTAGTTGCTTACTGCCATTATTGATTTGAAAAATTAAGAGAAGGCAACCTAAGGAAGTTTGGTAGGTGTTTAAAGGAAGGACAGATGAGATATGTTAAATTGAATGACAAAGACTGACTTGATATAGGGAATGAAGGGAAAAATGAATGGCCCATATTTCTAGCTTTAATACCTGGGTCAATAATAATACGATCAGCTGAGGTGCCAACACAACTTGGTATGGGAGAATTTCTGACTTAAAACTTTAAAATTATAAATTTAAAATTCCTGAGGACACACATTTGGAGATATCCTGTTGCTAGTAAGTGAAATTAACAGTTGGCAAAAACCTGAATGTAAATGAGGAAGTGGAAGCAGATACCGAAAAAATGTGGTATTCCCACAATAAGAGATAAAATGCAGCAGCTAAAAAGACTGGAACTGTTTGGAGAAGGATGTAGAACAACTGTAAATAATATCATGGAAACCAAGGGGGAAGAATTTTACAGATGGAACATGCCTTCCTTATTAATTTGTTATATAGATTTTTATTTTATTTCCACAAAATGGCCGTATTATTCACTGGATCTCTTTATTTCTAAATGAATCTAATATGGTAGAAGATCATATAAAGTAGAATTGAACAAGTTTTTAAATGAGGTTGACTCCTGGCTCCACAGTTCATCTGGTTTGAGACTTGTGCAAGGCACTTACATATCTGAAGACATGTAAAATTAAAATAATAGCATTTACTTCCTAAGGTTGTAAAAGCATTAGAAATCCTATATACAAGAAGTTAGAAAAGTGCTTGGCACGTACCATTGTAAAGATTTAACAGTATGTAAATTATTCTATTTTGTATCCAATACGTTAGGAAATTCCAGTTAATATATACTTTTCCTTTTCATATAATATTTTTCAAAATTAATATTACTTTCTCTTTTTGCTAAGATTTTGTTCTCCATAGTCCTTCATCTATGGGTTCTAGTTAATACCTTAATCACCCAGAGTTAGCTACTGTTTTCTTACCATTGTAAACAGTGTGAATCACAATGTGATTACACACTACATCTCCTTAATTTATTTCTTGAGAATAATCTCTATAATTATGTGTTTAAATAGCTTTATGATTTTATTTTAGTCGAAATTTCTTAGATCTTTTATTTTACTAGCTAATTTTACCCCCCGCCAAGTTCTTTCTTTTAAATTTTCTTCACTTTGAATTCCAATTGACCAACATACGAATGTACTGTATGCAGAATTATTATGCTAATCACTCATTTTCTTAATATTTCCTTTAATAGCCATTTCACATATTAAACCTCATATGTTAAAATTTAAAACTTCATTCCTTTCCATAAGTTTGCTATTGCTCCCAGTAGCAGATCTACATTTTCCCAGGCACCTAAATTCCCGATCTCAGTGACCATGCCGCTACTTCTGCTCTTTGTTCCATTGTACCTAATTTATCACCGTGTCTTACTATTTTCTCTGCCACACCTCTAGTTTAAGCCTATTAATATAAAAAACCACCATCACAAATGAAGGTGCTAAATTATCTCAAATAGTACTATAATTTTAACTATATCTTTTACTTACTTTATGAGGACAAAAAAGCAGACTTTATAGAGTGATAGAGTTGTGAAATATTTAGAAACACTGTGCACCATTGAAGTAAAAAAGGACAGTGGTGTGTGTGTTTTTATTCGTACATGTTTATTTGCTTTTTATTCCTGGGCAAATATTTATTATGAGGTTCATTTTCCTCAAGTATAAAAATGGAGATAATATTACTCACACAATTATTGTGAGGATAAATGATAAAATGGGGAAAAAGGGAAGAATGACTAGTGTACAATAGACCTTCCCATGTGTTTCCAGAAGGAAAGGTACAATCTATTTTGCAGCTAAAATCCTCAAATCTTCTGAAACAAATTTTTTTTTTTTGGTAAATAATATCTGAGCTAAGCTGGGTGTATTTGCAAATATGGATTTCAGAGATGTGGGATTGAGGTGAGAAATGGCAATGGGAGGCCTCCAAATCAGTCCTATGTATACAGATCATCAAACCACTACTTCCTGAAGCTTCTGATTCCTTCCAATTACTGGCTACTGTAAAGGTTGTGTGGCATGGAAATCACATGGTATGTGGATGACTGAGATTGTCTAACACAGCAGCCATCTATATTATTTCTAACTATTTATCCAAGAGATGTCCCCTTGATAATGGCACCAGGATTATTCTTCTCCCTTTTCTCTGGAATGTCAAAGTGGATAAGCCAATATCTTCCAAGTTCTCTAAAATTATTAAACATTTTTCTAGTCATATGCTTCACCTTAAGATTAAAGAGAACACACATATTTGAAAATAGTATTAATATTTTAGTAATTTAAAACCTTTCTCTCAATCCAAATTGATTATGGAAATTTACAATTAACAGACAAGAAATGAAAAGGATTTAGGCAATTTCCGACTTTCTGACAGCTCATTCTAAATTGACCCCAAATTGTTGGTTTTTTTAACATATATTTATCACTTTCAAACGTGTTAATTGTGTTGCAAGCACTGCAGCTGGGATTAATTTAGGGAGTTTGAATTGCCTTCTCTTCAGCTGGTGAACACTGAAGCAAAACTGTGAAATAAGCTTTGCTAAAAGAATTAGATAGTTTGCAGTGTTAATTATTCAACGCTTTCCTTCAGAATTCTTTCTAAGAAATCTAGTCCTAAATTATAAAAGGAATTGTATTTTTCTCATACTATGATCAGGAGTATGACATTTGGTTCTTTATGATGCTGGTTTTATGGGTATCCTTCTCCTAGTTTAATGTCTAAAACTTGCAAGTATTTTGAGACGGTGCATTCCAGTAACAAAGTGACACAACAGAAAACCATCTATTATTTAAACATGACCCCAAAAAAAAAAGATGGGTTATTTACTTGTTTATTTATTTATTAAAGACTCTTTTTTTATGTTCCTTTATCTCTACCCATAAGAGACACTATTCTGGAAATCATTACTTTAAAGCCTCAATCCTCTTCTTTTCACTCTGTTCCTATATATGTCTATGGATGTATAAAAAGTATGACATTCTTGTTCCCCAAGCATAGATAAATGTAATGAACAGGATCAATTAATATTCTCTCTCTCTGTTTATATCTATCTATCGATCTATATATATATATCTATATATATATATACACACACATACATATATGTACATACATACATACATACATATATATGATACATATTTGTGTATGCACTTCTTTGAGTATTAAAATATAAATAGAGAAACAGTAGAGGGCAAGGGTGGGCTCTTAAATTATCGTCCTCTTTGAGTTAGAAATTGACCTCACAAATATTCTCTCTTGAAATTAATTATTAATTACCCAGAGGAAAAATACTCTACAAATACATCATTAGGTCTGGTTTAATCTCTTATTAGCACCGACCACAGACAATAACTTAATTATTTGAAATTGAAGAAAAATACCTAATTTACAAGATACTTTAATGGTATAGTATACAAAACCTGCTTTGCCAATAGCTTCAGCATAGATTCTTAATAAATGCCTACTATTTTATATGTACATTTCTTTAATTTTTGCTGAGAAAAATTTCAAACATACACCCAAGAAGAGACATTCGCATAATAAACCATAATAAGTCACCCATCTTCAAAATTTACCAATTCAGCCAATCACTTTTAAACTATAGGTGTCCTTTCCATCTCTTCTTTTTCCTTACAAGTTTTTTGTTGAAGATAAGTCCTTCACCATGTGGTTCTCTACAATCTGTATTTTGCTGGTGGCATAAGTATGATGTTATTTAATATGCTTTTTCATCCCACTAATTTCCTGTAAATTGAAAGCTATAACTGGAGACTTGATATAAATATACAGTTTTTTAATATCTGACTCCCTGTAGCTATGTGGTTTATGTGTTTTTATTCCACCAATCCTGTTTCTCCATTTGTTTGAGTGGTTTATTTCTAAAGTCTTTTCAAAACTGCAGATTCAAATGATCCACAAATCAAGGGGAGATGTATAGCCTTTCATCAGAAATGTTTGACTCTTTTCTGAATTTAAAGTTCTATTTAGGATTCAGTCTTGAGCTGGACTAGAATCTCAATGGCTAGCTGATTAATTAGTGGGCTTTTCTATGATCATTTGTAATAACTCAGTGATTCAACAAATAAGTATTAAGATTTTATATATGCCTGCCATTGTTTTAATTGGTGGAGTTTTTAAAATAAATGTACAGTGAAAGTTCAAGGACCTTATGTTCTAGTGATACTCATGAACTATCTTGAAATATCCATCACTACTCACCAGAGGGAAAAAATTGCTATATGAACTTGCCTAAGTGAGAAGCAGTTAATTGGAAATCATATGGGCAAACTCTAGATTCTAGCCTTAGCAATTTTCAGTTTGGAGTTTATATGGTAAATGTCTGATCTAAATATATTTGTTTCTTCTGATCAGTAAATTTGTCTACATTTAGGCAAGAATCAACTTCTGAGAACCAGCTTTTGGCTTCGTTGATCAACTCAATTGAATCTCTGTACTCATTATTTTATACCCATCTTTCTAGTTTTACCAGTTCGACTTCTTTCCCACTTTTTTATTATAGTAAAATGCACATAATATAAAATTGTTAACATACTTTTTACTTTATTTAAATTTTTTCAGCTTTATTGAGGTATAATTGACAAATAACGTTGTAATATATTTAAAGTGTACAACGTGAATATTTGATATATGCATACATTTTGAAAAGGTTTCTGCCATCAAATTAATTAACACATCCATCACCTCACATAGTTACCATTTATTTGTTTATTTATTTATGTTAAGAATGCTTAAGATCTATTCTCTTAGCAAATTTCTGTTATAAAATACAGTATGATACAAGAAATTTTCACATGTTGACTATGAGGAAGTCTTTCTGGCTTAAATATTATTTAATTTAAACTTTATGCTAGCTAGAATAGCCTGTTTGTGGCCTATTAAACATACATTGTACAGCTGCTTTAACCATTAAAGAAAGGAGTGCATTTAAAAATCAAGATGGAGTACCTGTGGTTCAGGAATCCAAAATGCAACTGGATGGCTACTGTGGATGTGGTTTCAGACACATTCCTGCATCACTGAGAACTTGAATTTTCTGAACTGTATCAGACTCAAGGACAGCACAAGTAGTTCTCAAAACAATACCTACTAGCTGCTTCCAGCTGCAACCTTATGGTCTCAAGGTCTCCCTTTGTAACTATATAAACATTTTGGACCTCAACCAATTCTTGTTTAACAGGCACCCTTACTTCTTGCCAGTGCCAATCCTAATTCTTGACAATTTATGTAATTTTGCAGATACATATACATATATAATTTTCTTTATCAATTCATATATATGAATCTATATGTATAATTTTCATTATCAATTCATCCATCAATGGACAGTTAGGTGGCTTCCATACCTTATTACTGTGAATAATGATGCAATAAACATGGGAATGCAGGTTAGTCTTCCAAATACTGATTTTATTTCCTTCGAATATGTAAAACCAGAAATGGGATTGCTGGACCATATGGTTGTTCTATTTTTTGTCTTCTTGAGGGACTTCCATATGGTTTTCCATAGTGGCTGTGCAGTTTATATTCCTACCAACAGTGTACAAAAGTTCCCTTTTCTCCACATCCTGGCCAGTATTTTTTATCTCTTGTGTTTTTGATGATAGACATTCTAAGAAGTATAAGGGGATATCTCATTGTGGTTTTGATTCTCATTTCTCTGATGATTAGTCATGTTGAGCATCTTTTGATATACCTATTTACCATTTGTATGTCTTTTTTAGCAAAATGTTTATTCAGATTACCTGCCTATTTTTGAAGCAAAATGTTTGGGGTTTTTTTTGGCTATTAGTATGATTTTCTTATACATTTTTGGACATTAATCCCTTATTAGATATGTGGTTTGCAAATATTTTCTCCCATTCCATAGGCTGCCCTTTATTTTGTTGATGGTTTCTTTGTTGTGCATAAGTTTTTCAGTTTGATGTAGCCCCACTTGGGTTTTTGTTTATTTGTTTGCTGCTTTTGGTGTCAAAACCAAAATAAATCACTGCTAAAACCGATGCCAAGGAGCTTGTCTCCTATGTTTCCTTTTAGGAATTTTATGGTTTCAAGTCTTATGTTCAATTCTTTATTCCATTTCGAGTTGATTTTTATGTATGATGTAAGATAGGGGTTCAATTCCATACTTTGCTTGTGGATATTCAGTTTTATCAACACCATTTATTGAAGAGACTATCCTTTCCCCAATGTGTATTCTTTGTGCCTTTGTCAAAAATTAATTGACCATATATGCATGGCTTTATTTCTGAAATCAGGAAGTGTTACCTACAGCTTTGTTCTTCTTACTCAAGATTGATTTAGCTATTCAAGGTCTTTGTGGGTACATATGAACATTAAGATTTCTTTTTCTATTTCCGTGAAAAATGCCATTGGAATTTTTATAGAGATTGCATTGAATTTGTATATAACCCTGAGTAATATGGACATTTCAACACTATAATTCTTCCAATCCATGAATACAGAATATCTGTCCACTTATTTGTGTCCTCTTCAATTTCTTTCATCAACATCTTACAGCTTTCAGTGTACAGATCTTTAACCTACTTGGTTAAATTTATGCCTAAGTATTTAATTCGTTTTAATGCTACTGTAAACGGAATTGTTTTCTTAACTTCTCTTTCCAAAAATTTGTTTTTAGTGTGTAGAAACACAACTGATTTTTGTAGATTGATTACATATCTTGCAACTTTACTGAACTTGTTTATTAGTTCTAACAGTCTTTTGGTGGAGTCTTGAGGATTTTTTACGGGTAGAATGATGTCATCTGCAAACAGTTTTACTTCTTTCTTTCCAATTTGGATACTTTTATATCTTTATTTATTTATTTATTTTTTTTTTTTGTGGTACGCGGGCCTCTCACTGCTGTGGCCTCTCCCGTTGCGGAGCACAGGCTCCGGACGCGGAGGCCAAGCGGCCATGGCTCACAGGCCCAGCCGCTCCGCGGCACGCACCCGCATCCCCTGCATCGGCAGGCGGACTCTCAACCACTGTGCCACCAGGGAAGCCCCTATATCTTTTTCTTGCATAATTTCTCTAAATGAGATTTTCAGCTTTTCACAATTGAGTATGATGTTAGATGTGGGCTTGTCATGTATGGCCTTTATTATGTTGAAGTACATTCCATCTATACCTTACCTATTGAGTTTTCATCATGAAAGGATGTTGAATTTTGTCAAATGCTTTTTCTGCATTGATTGAAGTGATGGTATAATTTTTATTCTTCATTTTGTTAACATGATATATCACATTTTACTGACTTGTAGATGCAAACCATCCTTGACCAGAAAACAACAAGAATCCAATTACTGATGGCAAGTAAAAAATCCATCATACTAAGCCATCCCTACCATGGTAAAAGACAAATTATGCACCTTTCATTTCTTGTCACAAAGAAAATGTGACAGCTCTTGGTAGGCTTATTTAAAGTTTAGACACATCACATATCACCTTTGAAAATTACAGTTTTACCAATTTATTATATAATTCTGATGATAGTTTTGATTGGGATTCAGAAGAAGAGAATACTCTGTATTAGATTCAAACTGCAGTACAGGTGGTTCTGCCTCTTGTCCCATATAGCCTATTACGTATCACGGTGCTTACAGTATTGATAGTAGGTTGGGTCACTCTTTAGAGTTCTTGACAAATCCAGATAAAGGAAGCACAGTGCAGACTCCTAGGGCACCTTAGTAAGTCCATGCTTTCTATAGCAGAAAATTACCCATTGTACAAAAGGCAGCTCTTGGTATACTACTGTGCCCTAGTAGAAACTACATGCCTGATCATAGGACATCAAGTGGCTATATTACCAGAGCATCCTAGCATACACAACTTATTATCCGATCTGCCAAGTCTTAAGGTCCAATATGCATAGTGGCAATTTATCATATAATTGAAATGGCGCATTCAAGAGAGAGCTCAAACAGGTTTAGAGGACAGAAATGAGTTACAAGAATAGATGGCCTAGATTCCTGTGACTGTTGCACCAAATTATCTCCCTCAGTTCATATCTACAGCCTTGAGTGGGGAGGGGTGTTTCTATTTAACCAAGTGATAGATAAGGAAAAATTCTAGACCTGGTTCAAATAGGATGTGGAGGGAAATCCAACTACAATAAAAACAGGAAAAAATGAATAATTGTATTATAAATAATAACATAAAAACTGAATGAGGTGGAAAAGAAAAGAATTAACCTCAGGAAAGTTGGAAGACAGTGATTTGGCCATCTTTATCTAAGATGAAAGACAAAAGGCTATACACAAATATTGTACTCTAGTTAGCAAATTCGTTTTTCATGAAGGTACAGGTTAGCAATTCTGAAATTACTTTATGTGTATTCTAGGACTGAGCACATAAGTAAATATAATATTCAAAAGAAGATGTGATTTCTTACTTGCAGAGAAAGGAGCTACAAATAGAGAAAGAAAAAAAGACTAGAATGAACCCTATAGTGTTGGATTAGAATTGGAGATCAGTATGAATTAATGGTTTTATGCACAAACACACACACAAAAGCACACAAACAGATAGGCAGATGTAGAAATCTCTTTCTCTCCATATGTATGTGTGTTAGTGTACATGTGTATGCATGTGTGTGTGTGAGAGAGAGACAATAAATATATTACATACTTGGAGCTTTCAAATAGAATTTTAATTACCAAACAGAGAAAAAAAATGGAAATAGAAAATTGCAGCAATTCCTAGGGCCAATGTGGTAATGGAAGAAGGGGTTGGGTCCTAGATCCTAGGTCAAATTGGATAAGAACCTGCATAAGATGAACCCGCTTTCCACTGCTTCTATTCTCTCTAACATTAGTAGCTTTTTTAGATCCCAGACACCTTTGTAATAAAAAAAAGGGGAAAAGATTAAAAGCCAGGGTACACAAAAACCTTGTTTGCTCTGAAGCTATTTAAATCTGATAAACTTAGGAAAAGTAGGTTCACCCAGTACAGTTAACTTTCCCATAGTTCACTACAGTAGGACTTCATGACAAAGGATAAATTGTTTCCCCTTGGTATCAATGTTTGGAACTTTACCATCTTTGGATAGTTCATGAGGAGAAGTGATTGTTTTGTGGGTGGTTTGCCACCCCAATATATGCTAATTTATAATATCTGGTATTAGGCGGTTATTTTAAAGCCACCTAGACTCTAGGTCCTAGAGTATATCAATACATCAGTACATTTTTCCAGGCTGCATTGTTATCACTAATATTGTTGATTAATGATTAGCAATAGGATATTTCCAAAAAACCAGAATTGCATAGCTAATTGTCTCTGTCAAAGTCTTTCTCTTTTTCTATTTGCTTTCCATGGTCTATTCATTATATTTTATTCTGATGTATTTTTTATGGTTGTTAAAGACCATTAGCTCTGGGATCAAGTAGATGTGGATTTGAATCCTAAATTTTCCACTTATTTGATGTCCTAAGTTATTTGAAGGAAAGAATTATTTCTTTTATTGTAATGACCAATGTGAAAAAGGGAGAATGATTTATATTACTTCTATAACTGCTTTCAAATAAGAGCTAATATTTACTGAAATGCACTGCATGCCAGATATTTTGATAATAATTTTAATATAAAATTTTCCTGAATAATCCTCAAAATAACTCTACCCTAAGTACTATTTTCAACCTCATTTAGCAGAAGAAACTGATTATTAGAAATTGACATAACTTACTCAATGCCACATGTCTTAAAACTGTAATGGAGTGTACTTATGATTGTATATCAGGGCCAACAATGTATGTTCATATTTATTAATCTATTCATGCATTTATTTATTCACTCAGGAAGAATATTATGTGTTAGAGCTGTGCTACAGGCCTTCCACAGATACATATGACTTGATTTGTAAGAGTATTCACCCTAATAATAAACAATAAAATTTGCAACAATATAAACATAACATTATGAATTTGTGCAAAGGAGAACAGACAAGAAAGACTGTAAATGAATATCATCTTCCTCATTCTTCAAATTTCAAATAACTCAGTGGCTAAGTTAAAGCTTTTTTTGTTTCTCAGTTTCAATGAAAAGTATTACATGATTCCTTAAAAAATCAAATCAAATAACAAGTGCAGGCCATGACTTAAAACACACATATATATATGTATATATATACATATATATGTATGTATTTGTTATAATCCTTCTTTCATGCTTCAAGCTTTGCAAATTCAATTTTAAAAATTAGGCGATTAAAAAGAAAGTTAATAGCTGACACTGTCACAAAAGCAGAAAGGTCAAGATGACATTCGTTACAACTCTGAAACAAATTTGAATACTGTGTATTCTCATGATTACCAAAAAGTTGTTATTTCATT
The DNA here is from genome assembly GCF_002837175.3 of Physeter macrocephalus. NCBI lineage: Eukaryota > Metazoa > Chordata > Mammalia > Artiodactyla > Physeteridae > Physeter > Physeter macrocephalus. The sequence goes on along the minus strand of NC_041224.1, from coordinate 111,087,316 downwards.
CATGATTGTATATCTGAGAGAATATATTAATGTCATATGTCCTCTGTAATTTGGCTATTGACGAGGCCACAGATTTTATGCATTTATAATGAAATGGAGAGATTACTTGCACAAGAACTAAGTCAGCAGATTGTTCTATTGAGGGATAATGACCCACAAGGAAAATATATCTATCAAAGAACACACAAAATAAGAAACTTTTTAACATTTTAGTGTATGCTCATGAACAAATGAGGAAGATACTGAATAGAGAAAATTCATGTTTATCTTGAATAAAGAATAATTTAAAGTAGATTTTTAACCTTAGAGTATGAGCAGCTAATTAAAGAAAATAATATGAATTATGGTGAAAGGATAAAATAAAAGAGGTAGACTATTAAAAAAAGAAATAGATGGTAGAAATAGACAATGACAAATAAGGGAAAGAAAGAGAAAGACAAGAAAATGACAGTAAAAAACACAAGAAGTAATTTTAAATATAGATTGAAATAAAGATATATATGGGGAGAAGAATCAAAATGAAAGAAATAAAGAGTTGCCTATGTTTTCAAAAGTTTATGGTATTAGTAAATTACCCATAAAACTTCATAGATGTTTCTTAATATAATTACTTCATATCATTTCACTATATGAAATTAAATGTTTCATTAGTTATTACACAGTTCTTCAAATATTTTTATCTCAAAACATTTGCAAATATAATCTGAATGTCTCACCCATAGCATCTGGTATTTTATACATTTATATAATTTATACTACAATGATAAATTGATTACAGATTTGAGTAGATTCTAATGCTTTCTATTGTAGAAGCAATACAAAATGGATACAAAGTTTCATTTGTATATAAAAGCCACTAGATGAGTCAAAATCTGTTTTCTCATTGCCTGAGTGGAGAAGGGGCACACTTCCCTGCAGATCATCTACAAGCCCCTGATGGTACATGGAGCTTGTGTGCAGGCACTACCTGCCCAGGATTTATGGCACCATGGGAATAAAAACTGTGTTTTCCAGGCTAGTGTCTCCTGTGTCATTCCTTATCTTATGTCTGTCATTCTCTATCCCCAGACCTGGTAGACTATTGGGGTACACACCATGGAGACCAATGGTTTAAAATCATAAGAAGCAGGAAAAAGGAAAAGAACATTTCATCCCCATCCCCCACTAAGATACCAGGAGAGATCTCCAAGCTCCCAGATAAATATAAAACTCCAAGCCAAGTCAATTGTCAGGCTAAGAGCTTGTTTTTGAGATCAGAAGGCCTACCAGTCCTCTCAAGAACCAGAGCCACCACTCCTCTCCTGGGTTGGGTGCAAACCTCAGCTCCTCCAGGTTAACTGGGATGCCCTGGAACAAGAGGCAGATGCCTATGTACAGGCCCATGATGGAACACAAAAAATTTATCTAATAAACACTCAAAGAATAAAAACAGTCAGGAGCAGACAGCAGACTAAAAGAAAAACTAGAAATTTTACCAACCTAGAAATAAAAGCTATTTTTAAAATGTTTGTTCAAAGAGACAGTGAGAATGGTACTGATATGTGAGACAAGGGAGTTAATTGTGCTGTCCCAAGAAACACTGCTATAGCTGTCTGAATGCAAATCACAGTCCCTGGGGGTGGACTGAGAAGCCTTGGAAGGAGAACCTATGACCTATAAGACAGGCCACTGGCCCCGTTCCCACTGCCTACCACCACCTTTTCCTGTAGCCACCTAGGACTGCACTGTGAGCTGTCAGACAAAAACAGAAACTAAAAACCATGGCTTCAGGTGGTGAGAAGGGAGGGGAGGGGAGGGGAGGGGAGGG